>NC_049980.1:20317415-20329862 GCF_000003815.2 Branchiostoma floridae | reverse complement strand
ATGTTTCGAAGGGAGCGCCAGACGGCAGCGCAGCTGCATGCTGCAGGTAACTCTAGAGCATCCCTTGGTTACTTTGCGTGTGGGACTGGCTGGTAGACTGGTTATGTTGGAATGTGGGCTGTCAATGTCAATTTCGAAATCATTTTCAACATACCAACTAGTTGGAAACGACTCACCCAATTCTGTACTTGATATAAGCTGCATGAAAATGAAGAACATGAAGCATTTCCTAATCATTCTGACGCCGTGGACCTAAGATCGCCGTGCGTGCTCTGCGGGGTTGGTTTGAAATGCTTTAGTTTATGTTGAAGGAACGGTCGCTTCGATAGGTCTACAACGTTTTAATTGGTCTGCAGTTGATAAGATCTATGACAGCAATGTGATTTCAAGTCAGTGAAACAACCAGAGGGGCGAGTAAGAACAGAAAGAAACAACACCCCGACTCCCGGGATTCGAACCCGCGCCGAACCCGGGCAGCCGGATCACAAATCGAACGTGCAAACCGTTCGGCCAAAAGGCTTAAGCCGTTAGGCGTCTTCGGTTTAGCAGTCCTTGAACACCACTGTTACACTACTCCCCCTTTTCTTTTTCAAGATTCGTCCTCGAATCTCCGAGATCGACATCCCTGTGTGGCACATACTAGCCTGTTACTCACAGGGCCGGCGTGGGAACCAGTGAAACAACCAGAGGGGCGAGTAAGAACAGAAAGAAACAACACCCCGACTCCCGGGATTCGAACCCGCGCCGAACCCGGACAGCCGGATCACAAATCGAACGTGCAAACCGTTCGGCCAAAAGGCTTAAGCCGTTAGGCGTCTTCGGTTTAGCAGTCCTTGAACACCACTGTTACATCAGTACCTGTAGTAACAACATTCAAATAACAAATCAGTCGTTTGAGTCTGTTTCAGTTTCTAAAATCTCATTTCTTGCAGACATGCTTCGGAGTTAACATTCTAGTTTGCAGTGGGATCTTTGGATATTACAGAATGAATGAAGACATTTATTGTACATTTTTACCCAACTGCGACCTTAGTAAAGTCACTTACGGAAGAGGTGATGTCGCTTCCGAGGATGGTTCCTGGTCGTTCTTTTGTGGTGATCTAACAATACAATTATTTGCCATAACAGAACTATCGTAGAGTGGAATTTGTTATCACCAAGTACAGTAGGGGCATCTTCTCTGGGTAGTTTTAAAGAACGCTTGCAGATAGATGTGCAAAAAATTGGTGTGACGGATCGTTCGGTGTAATATAACCAGCTGCTGCCGGCACGCGTGCCTGCGAAGCTGGTGTGTAACGCCGAACGGTGGTTATACCGGCTATAAAGATACAGAATTGTAGTCCGTATTATTTGTGATCAAAAGAGACATTACTAACCGCTAAAGTAACAGCGTTGTCGAGAGAAATACCTATGATTCCATTCTGACGTGTGGATGAACAAGGAGTCAACAGGCGAACAGTCAACAGGCGAAGTTCAGCCTGAGTTTTATGATCTCTCTTTGCAAGTTGCTCATCAAGTCCTGTTTCGTCTCGCAATCCTCCCACGTAGTTCATGAGCATAAAAACAAGAGAATGACGTAGGCATGCAGACTAGTCTGGAGAGAACAGTATTGATTGCATGTAGGTACAAACGTGACATATGTGACGTGATCTCATTAGAGAGACAAACTGTGGTTGCTGGCAACATCGTTTGCTCGTTATGTGTATCGTTATCATGGAATCATACCTCATCATGAAATTGCTGGGGTGAAATTCCTGGCACTCTGGGTTACCCCTCGTGTGCAAAGCTATTTAATTTGCAAGAAATAAATATATACAATATGCACATTGCATCAAATATTATGCTTATGGCTTATCCAAACTACAGGTTTAGCCCAGTAAGTGCATACAATGTACTTTCACGATTGTTGGTCACAGCAATAAGTCACTAATACATAACTATAGGGCGTCTTATGTGCAAATATTTCATCTCAGTATTCTACAATAGTAATACAGCATCATGCTGGAAATAATACACAAAAACAATAAATGTCCGTGTCACGACAGCAAACTTTTACTGATTTATATTCTTGTATCTTTAATATATTGCACTAGCTTACCAGTAAAAGCTGCTCTGTTTCTGTAAAAAGTTAGGTCAATTGTATTTCTACAAGTACCCAACCTTCACATTCGCCTACTGTTTCTCTACGTTCCACTGAAGAAGGTTCCATGAGGGACATCAAGGTTTCTCCTTCATGTGTTGTACCATGTGTTAGTCCTCAATTCATCAGGAACACTGGGCACGTTCAAAACTATAAATTTACAACATAAGGGCCTCACTGTTGATCTCCTGGCTCCAATTGGTAACTGGAAGACTTTGGTTTGATCCGTTATAAGGCCTCTAAGATGAGGTCCTGGAGCACATTAAATGGGTAACCTAGCAACCCCTTCCTGTAAAAATACGCATCCACTGAAACAGCAAGGAAACTTGCTACCCTATGTGCCACTAGGCACTACAAGGATGTGAATGAAGAACATTCTCCTCTATATTGTGAGAGGTTGGTCATTTGGCCATTCATAAACTGATTTCTCACCAATGTGTTTCACCATATGTTTGTCCAGATTGCATTTCTGAATGGCAGAATAATCACACAGGCTACATTTGTGGGGCTGTTCACCTGTATGTCTTTTCATGTGCCTAGCCAGGCTAGACCTGTCACTAAACCTGTACCCGCACTCCCCACACATGTAGGGTTTCTCACCCGTGTGTTTAAGCATGTGTCGATCTAAATGGCTTTTTAGTAATGCAGAATAGTCACATTGGGGGCACTTAAAAGGTTTTTCACCAGTATGCTGTTTTGCATGAGCAGATAAACTGGAACTGTCTGCTGTCATAAATCCACACTCTCCACACAAGTACGGTTTTTCTCCTGTGTGTTTTCTCATGTGTCTGCGTAGGCTAGAGCCATCGACCGTCCTGTACCCACACTCCCCACACATGTAGGGTTTCTCACCATTATGCCTAGCCATGTGTTGTGTAAGGTTCTTCTTCCAATGTGTACAAAATTCACACCTATCACACTTGTAAGGTTTCTCATGAGTATGCTTTCTCATGTGTTCAGATAGCCGAGAGTTTTTATATGTCCTGTACCCACAGTGCTGACATACACATGGTGCATCCATGGTACTTTTGGTTGCACCCTGATACATGTACAGCTGTTCTGTAGGCGCCTGTACAGATGCATGTGACCAGGCTTCTTTGTCAGGCGGGATAGAGGCCACACTGCTAGTTTTCTCTTCCTGCTGTTTTGCCGCTATCCGTTCTTGTCCTGTTCTGTCACTTTCCTCTTCGCCATGATATCTGATGGGCAGTCCAACAGGAAACACACAGCTAGGCTGTTCCATCCCTATATCCATACAACATAATGCATACAGAGTGGCAGGCAATGTTTTTCAGTACTAGTATGATGGGTTCATTGTCTTAAATACACATAAGCAGCAACATGCACTGTGGGTAATATGTCAAACTTTAAAGGTGAAGGCCCTCTGGACACAGTTCTTGTCTTGTCCAGACTTTTTTGGTTGATTTGCATAACAATGCCAAGAGGATGACTTGAGTAACTTAAAAATTTTCCTCAGCAGAGATGGGGAGGGTGGGGTTTTGCTAGTCACGTTTTAATTTTTGTAAATCCACAAAGTTGACTCAGAGTAGGTGCAAGTGCCATTTCATGTTATGCTAGCACCATTTTCAGAAGCATCAGAAAGCAGTCATTCACTTTTTTGTGCTTTTCTGTAAATGTTGGCTAGCTAACAGTTGTGTCCATGATAGTTGAGAGATGGTAGATCCCAGGCTACTGAAGAGACTCAGTGTCTGGAAGACAACAAGTTCAAATTTAAGTCCAGTCCATTCTGAACAAGGAAGTCAAAATCAAAACTGTCACAGGAATCCCAAGTCACTTTGTGGCCCTGTGTGTCAACATAACACTCCTGAGTTGACTCTGGCTAAGTCAACTCCGTGTCCAATCCAAAATGAGTGTGTAAACCCAGCCATTCTCTCAGGGGCTTTTACCTTTGACACACCCACAATGCATGTCCTGCACACACCCAGTTGGATCCATGAACCTAATTTGAACCCCCCATGAAGGATAGTAGAGTACATGAAAAATGCTACAACAGAACGGAATATTTGTGCTCAGTTTACAGCTGCTTTGCACAATTTATTGTGTGGTCGAAAACTTTTTTTTTTTTGGAAATGGCTGAAAATTGGTGCGAGCGCGGATGTCATCCATATAATCAAATCAACAGGGCCTTAGCTAATTTCAGCAGTACATTCGCAGTCTGCCTAAACACCACAAACGACCACAAATGACTCTAATAAGCAGTTTATATGGGGCCATCGACCTTGTGTGACGCAGTAGGGACAATGTACATTTATGAATTTAAAAAAGGCAACAACTCCTGCGCTATTTCGAGTTAGTCCGCTGGTTTTAAGATCAAAGGAATTCTTGGCCGCCATGTTGGATCGTCCGTGCGAGGAGTCTGCATGGGGAATTTCGATAATTTCCTCAGCTCCATATACGACAGGGCAATAAAACTATGGAAGCTGTTGGTTCATAGATTATAGCATACCGCAATTCTATCATTGTCAACTTATAAAACTTGTATACTAAGTGTTTTTCAGCCTCAAATGCAAGCAAGCACGATCCAACATGGTGGCCAAGAATTGCTTTGATCTTGAAACCGGACTAACTCAAAATAACAGGTGAATACGTAGGACTTGCTGCGTTTTTTAAATTCATAAATATATTTATATAAGCAATGTCTCCAGAGCATACACAAGGTCGTTGTCCAATATACTACACTGCATATTAGAGTCGTTTGTGGTCGTTTGTGGTGTTTAGGCAGACCCGTATATAAATTTCAGTCAACCAAGCAACCTAGCAGACATAAATTATGGTGGTGAGGCTCACCTTCTGAGGGCTTGATCCTATCTGCACAACGTTATAACGTTACCTACTTGATTACATAATCTTCTGATAATCTTGTGTTCTAACGTTATCAGTATATTAAATCTGGAGACATACAATCATATCGTCATAACCACAGCATAATTTTTTCGTCATAATTTTGCATATTACCAGGTTACCTATTCCCTTAGCACGGGCAAATTAACAGCGAAATATCTTACCTGTTAGTTTTGCGATATCAGATACCGACTGTGACGCTAAATTGCGTTTAAGTCGCTTCCGAAAGGCAAAATCAGAAGTGTTTCGCCCCAAGATGGCTGAAAGTAACCATGTTTGACCAGGGATCAAAGGTTAAAGTTGAAATACCCGATGATCCATTTAATCACGGGGTCACAACAACACAGCGCAAGTGGCAACCAAAGAGCTTTTATCAAATAATAATAATAATGATATCTGGTGTATTTTGCCAGCCAGTAGGTACCCAATGTGTTGAGTAATGAGGCTGTTTAACGTGGTCGAGGCACCTCCTCGAGCACGGGACCCCCGTTTTAGTTTTACGTCCCTCCCGGAAGACGATTTCGTGGAAAGCTTCGTGAGGCTACAGCAATCCGGACGTCCTTGGTTGGTCCCGCATTCAAGCACTGTCCGGAGCGCGCGTTGCTTAACTTCCGAGATCGAGGGATCGGGCGTACCAACGCGCAATCAAAGGAAAATAATTCGTTCTCTCTCCTTCTGATAAAAGATGATGAAAGCCCCTGGTGTCAACTATTCTTACATCCCATTCTTACAACCAAGGAAGTTTATAGAACCTCCTTGTTGCAACTTGCTTGGAACTTGGAAGGATGCCAAAATGTTTCGTTGTCATAGGGATCTATCTCTGTCCCTAACTCAGACTCTAAACCTAACATCAATGCCTAACCTTAATTCTGACTGTAACATTCATGTAACGTTATAGCAATAAGTTATTTGTAGGAACTTAGAATTGTTGACCAAATGTAAGGTGATGAAGAATTGCAGTGAACTGGGGCTTGACGATACCGAACAGATGTCCTATTCATGTTTGGTCATTTGTCGCTCCTCCGTTTTATAAATCATGTCATGATCTGCCTAACTCATCAACAACATTATCTCTATGACCTGAGGTCATAGAGATAATGTTGTTGATGGGTTGTCCTGTAACGTTAAATGACAGCCTTAGAAACACACTGATCCAATGTCAACCTGACGGGCAAAAAAGGTGAAACTTCGCCTGATTGAAGAGATCAGAACTTGACACGAACTTGTATCGAGCATTCTAGTAATCATGTTAATCCATTTCGTCGACGTTAGGTAGCTTTTCCAACCATTTGTCGAAGCATAGTGTTGTCTAGAACTCAGCTTTTCGCTGTTGAAAGCTGCTGCCTCAAAGGCTTCGAACAGTAGATAGACACAAACATGGAACGTGGAGATATCAACAGAACGTGTCTGTGACGTCACCAACGTAGTCTCCAAAGCGACAGCTTGTGTATGTTCGAAATTCGAATGTAACACAAAGAACAAACGCAGAGGAACAAACGAGAGGTTCAGAGAAAGAGGTGAGCCTAGTTCAATGGCCCAAAGTCAACAACAAAATCTTGGCTCCAACTTGAAAACTCCACATTGACTTTTAAATTTTCAGGAAAGAAAGCTTTTGGTGCGAGCTTCTAGTTCTAGTTCTAGTCCATTATCTGTAAACTTCCTGGTAGGAATATCACACAGATGGCCAGTAAGACGGTGGAAACAAACGTAACTTATGCTTCAAGTTATGTTATGTTAGCCTGGGTACCATCCGGATAGTAGTTCGCTCCTATGTTCGCTTCTGCTAACACAGAGAAGCGACTGTATATAGTGTATAATGAATGTCAGAGCTAGAAGCGACTGTTTATAGTATATAATGAACGCCGGAGCGAACTGCTTTTCGGATGGTACCCAGGCTAATGTTATGTTGTCATTCACGGAATTAGGGGTGGGTACCGGTAGGGTTTACAAAACCGGTTTTCCTCATGACATTGGACCGGTCCAGAAAAAAATGGGTGACCGGATGTTGGACCGATTGGAAAATGAACAGATTGTATGATCAGGCATTCATACGTTTTAGGGCTTACGGGTCGAGGCAAAAACAACAACAAAGCAGAGTAGAGTCTATAGTCAATTTACCAACTTTTACAGTCAATCGTGCAGAGCCAGGTAGCCTTGTAGGATTTTAAAAACGCCAGTGTGAGTCGAATACATGTACTACTAGTATACAAAGCAGACTCCTTTGTAGCAAAATGACCATTGTTTTGAGTAACGTTATCGTCCATTGACAACTTTTCACATAATTAATCAGGTCCAGGTTCAGGTCCGGACCGGAATTTTCTGTACCGGTACCCCATTTTCTGTACCCCAACACGGAATACATTGACCATCACCTAAATTGCTAAAACGTCAGGATGCTATGGCACGCACTGCCATATGGCGACATTCTAATGAATTGCAGTTATTTGCAGAAGTGCAGTACAATTATGAATTACTAGCTGGCGCTTCAATACCACCTGCATGGTGGTTCAGACATAAATAAACAAATTTAGTGCTCAATGTGTGTAATTTGTCGATGTTCACTCCTACAAATCTTACCATTTAGTCATAGTTTTCCCCTGATATAAGTTACAATAAAACACATAGTTGCAAATGCTTCATGTCAGCTTGTCAACGAATTCAGGATACTGTAAATGCAAAAATGTTCGCGGTGGATTAATGTTCGCGGTTTTCGCGGTGACCACTTCATCGCGAACTTAAAACCACCGCGAACATTTTTCTACTATGGTATTAGACTACAGTCTATGGTGATACTGCGAAAATAAAACCACCGCGAAAAGTTCTTTTTCCCGCTACCGCGAAATTAAATCCCCGCGAACTTAAATGCATTTACAGTATTATTAGCCACAGCAAGTAAATCTTATGGATGACATCCTCTGTAGACTCCAAATGTAACGTGGGTAGGGAAAAACTGTAACGTTAACGTTATACGTGTCAGTTCTATCACAATGATGTCCTAGATGCTGTAAATAGGTATTTACCAATATAGAAATGGGTGAAAACCCTTACAAATTACCCCTACCCCCAAAATCAATGTACACTTTGTCATCCATGAAATTTTCTTCCTGTAGCCTAAGCTTCGCATGTAAACTATTGAAAATGCTTGACGCTCAATAAGAGCGGGCTGGCTACGATTAACAGTGAATTAAGAAAATGATACACGCCATGGGAGACGGCATGCAGACCCTCTGCATTAGTTTAACAATAGTTGCAAAGTTTGCATTTGGGCAAAGCAAGTAAATTTTTTGGATGACATCCTCTGCAGACTACAAATTTAATGCAAGATGGCTAGACTTTAAAAATAGACACTATTAATAATAACCTCTCACACATATCAAACACACCACACACACAAAAAATAAACCACCACTCAGTTTAATATAAATTGTGCAAATGTCTATTTTACTTCAGCTTAATATATTGAAAGGAAGGCTCCAGCACTGGTGCCAGTCTTGGGTGGAATTTCATTGCTAGGAACTAACAAAGATTTTGATCATTTGATCTCCTGTGACAGTTATTTCCTAGCTGGTTGGCAATTGACAGACACCATCAATCCAAGAGGACAGATAAATATTTAGCACTGGATGAAGTCCTGACTGCTCTGCTCACCTCCGTATTAACAAGTACATTTATATATATATATAAGGCAGTGTCGGAATCCTAACCTAAGTTAATTTTCAATAACTACTACTGGTATTTGTTAAATGACAATAATGATGATTATGTATAAAGGTGTTAGCAAAGGTTTCCTGCTACATGTTCAAGTGTATAAAATAACTGCAAAAATATTTACAATTCTGCTTAGTCAGAATCTATGCATGTCAAGAACAAGTCCAAATACAGAAGCAGTCTGAGTAAAAGATATCAGTCCCAGAGCCTTGTACAGGCCATTGGTTGCTTATGCACCTTTTCTAAATTAAGTTGGGCAAAGTAGTAGAAGGCAGAGCTCAACCCTCTTCTTCTATCACACAAATCAAAGCCAGTTAGCTATTGACACCTTGGTGGAGTGAGAAAGGTTGTGTAAACTGCCTTTCCAGGGGACATGTCTGGCCCAGTGTATTCAGGAATTAATCCTGTGAGCTTTTGATCTCACACCCAATAGACCACAGGTGTATGCCAAAGTAAGTAACAATGGTCAAATCACAAATAGATATGGCTTGAAATGAATGATCCACTTTGTCATCACCAAACTTACATCATTGCCATGTTGGTCTCATGATGAATCAAAAAGTCTACATCATGTGTGGGTGGCTCCTAAAAAACTGAATTCACCATAGAGAATCCTTTAATTTAAATCATTGCAAACATCTGACAAAAGAACTCTGTGTTAATCTGTATGATAACTAGTAATTACAGGTATGGCAAACTTGTGTATCCTGGCCTCCTTGTAATATTGTCCTGCCTATACTCGGTATGCTTTAGTTAAAACAGAAATGTTTTGCTTACTACTTCTTCTCCTCTTTTGCCACTCCATCAGAAGGGGATTGAGGATCCCCAATACATGCTCAAATTCTTATGTTTTCCTACAGGCATTCCCAAGAATTTTCTTGGCATTATTGGGGCCATTAGCACAAAAAAAAATGTATTTTGGAAACATCAGCTGTAGTGGAGTATCAGACGACCATCAGACGTACTGTTGTTACAACTGTATATCCTTTGTGAGAGTACTGACGTGCTCCATCGGGCAGGTGTCACATGCAGCAGCAGCCTAGAAACACAGAGCAAACAGTACATCTTAAAACCTGTCAGACAGCAACAACAATCAGATGCAACAAACATGCATGCACATCATAACTGTGAGCCCAGTTACATTACATGTTCTAGGGACACATTAGGACTTGGCTATACAGTGTATCTACAATACACTTTTTATCAGGCTTTTAGATAGGATTCTATTATAGGAGGTCCAAATTTCTTGGTGAGTCGTGGTAAGTGATATAGGCACGACTATTGTAGGGCATCCGGGGGCATCCACCTTTCACAGTGCAGAGTTTTCAAGAATTCAAGTCAGAGGATCTGATCCCCAGTATAAAGGCATCTAATGCGTGCAACCATCTGTCCTCAAGAACCATTTTTGCTCAGGCCCTTCAGTGGTTGTGTAGGGCAGGTTTGACTTTGTGTTATTAGTTTGTCTACATGAAATGCTCCTGTTTTTCTTACCTTTTCAAAAGTCTCCATTTTAGCCTGAAGTTTCTGTTGTGTGTGGAGTAACTTCTGCCTGGCTTGTAGCACAAACTTCTGAAGGCGAGTCGTCTCGTTTTCATGTGCCTCCAGTCTTCTCTGGAGTTCTTCCCGCTCTTTCAGTTTGATGGCCATGGTGTGGCTGCGCAAGTCCTTCTCAGGATCTCCAGAGGGGCGCCTGTTTCATCACAGAGAGTCAACACAGTCTGTGAGATAGTGACATTTCTACAGAGAAACTAAAATCTGTTCAGCATTCCTGTCTCTCAAACAAATATATACCTGCAGTTCCAAAATGAGCTGCAAGGGGGCAAACACTCCATTTTCCCGCTACCGTGAAAGTAAATCCCTGCAAACTTTAATGCATTTACAGTATACTGGAGTACCTAGGGCAAAACCTACTCTGCAAAAGTATTTATCGTCTATACTGTAGTAGTGTAACATGATTCTTTGCAGGGTTTGCCATACAGTACATGTCCATACATCCCCTTACCATGCAGTAGTATCCTCCTCCATTGCAGAGTCGTTCAGAACAGTTTCCAATTTTTGGAACAAATCTGGAATCTTTTCTTCAGATAGGACCAGCTGGATCTCAGCCTGTAACAAAAAAGCACACTACAGATACATGTATCAACCTTTCCTTGATGGCATAATGTTACAATAAAATGTGAACAACTTTGGGCAAATACTTGCATGTAATTGAATGAATAGTAATATGTGCTGCTGTAATACTATACAATAAAAGCTAGCTTCTAGGACCTTCATACTAATGTAGAGATGTAAAAACATGAAAAAAATCTTCTAGCAGACCTAGAGAGTTTCTAATGGAACATTGAATAGGGTAACAGTAAGGCTACACCAAATTCAGTTCGTTGGTTCTTGGAATTAGAAAAATTATGCTTAACTGGACGTTCAAAGACAGTACAGTACAGTTCCAGGTAGGAAACACGGTCAGAATAGAATTTAGGTTATTCTCCAAAAACTCTCGTTTGCATGTCATCCTCTTGCTGGATTTCGACATGTCCAGAACAAGAACACTTAAGAACAAATGAAATAAATTTCTATGGCAGACAGGGTGGCAGACACACAGCAATAATTATTGTCAGAAGAGTGAAACATACTTCAACACTG
This sequence comes from Branchiostoma floridae, assembly GCF_000003815.2. Lineage (NCBI taxonomy): Eukaryota > Metazoa > Chordata > Leptocardii > Amphioxiformes > Branchiostomatidae > Branchiostoma > Branchiostoma floridae. Next base: position 20,318,512 of record NC_049980.1, on the reverse strand, counting down.
TCTTGCAGATGTTCCACATGTTGCTGTACGATGCTCTGCAAGGCTTTGGGATTCTGCTTGTAGGCAAACTTGTAGCTCTTGGCAAACGTGCTAAACCTGGAATGAAAGGATTTTAATAACTGGTCTGCAAGGTCAGGTTACATCAGGGAGAATCAGCTAAGCATTCTGATACTACAGGTACTTGAGTATGTGCACATACAATATGCATAACATTAATCCCAAGAACTCTGTATTTGCTTCATATTAATAAAGAATACAAGGGTAAGGCTAAAATAAGCTTGTTGGAAGTAATGCATTAAGATTGAGGTTAATTATTGATGACCATGTTTCTTTATATGGCTTGACATATACATCAGTTGTACTTAGAAAGAGAATAAACCCATCTACATCATTGATTAGGATGTCCCTGTAGGAACCACACAGTTGGGCAACTGGGAGATGCCGGTTCAATCCCAGTTGGGGCTGCCACCTATCTTTTGGAAGGGACGTAACAACGGCATTGTTTTAGACGTGGTATGTAGCGCACATAATATGGGAAAGAGCTTGCTGCCCAATGTGCCATCAGGCACTTTAAGAGCCTGAACAAATATCATTGATTGGGCTTCTTGTCTTCTAACATGGGCGTATGACGAGATGACGTCATACGGGGGAATTGTGGGCAAACCACATGATGAACACCGCGAGATCTTGCGAGAACCAGAGTAAGAACTCCAGATCTCGAACGAACTGAGAGAACCAGGACGTCCCCGAACCAGCTCTCCTCTCCTACTACCGCCTCTCACGCGCCATTTTGAACAACCGTCGAGCATCTCCCCTCTTTTACTACTTCCAAATTATCCCCCCACACGTCTACCTTTTCGACTACCCACAAGTTTCTCCCCCAAAGTCAACATGTTTGGTGCGGGTCGGAGGAAGATATATACGGCCCCCAGCGCGTTTCGTCTCTTCACCCGCGGGGGGTTGATCACACAGGGGGGGTTCAATATATAGACATATCCATTGATGGTACTTTGTCTGCACAATTGGGGTAATCCCCCTATGTTAGCATACCCACCCTATCATAAATTTAAACATACCGTCCAGCATGGATACACTTC
>NC_049980.1:20235429-20316750 GCF_000003815.2 Branchiostoma floridae | reverse complement strand
CAGTCCAGAAATTTCTCAAACCCTCCCTGGTTCCCAGTCCAAAATGCCCCAAACCCTCCCTGGTTCCAATCCAAAATTGCCCAAACCCTCCCTAGTTCCAATCCAAAATTGCCCAAACCCTCCCTAGTTCCAAGTCCAAATTGGCGCAAACCCTCCCTAGTTCCAAATCCAGACGCTTGAACCCTACCCCCCCTCCAATCCAGCCTCTTCCACCCCCCCTCTACAGTTATTTTTTGGAACAGCCCAATGAGTTTATCTGCCCCAAATGTTAAGTTATGTTATACCGCAAAGAGGAACAACAAACTTTTTCTTCTGGTTCTGGTACGGGTTCTTCCACCTCCATTCTTCTTTCATCTACTGTTACACCTTTAGATGCATCAGCTTTCGTCTCTTCTTGTGTAGAAGTTACAGGAACATCTTCAACTCCAGGGGAACACGGCGACTTCTCTTGTTCAACTTCCGCCATTTTATCCGCTTGTGTTTGGCGCCCAATGCGCAATGCCTGATGGGATTTCAAGCAGATGTGGGTGAAAAAAACCGTCTCCTTTGCAGGCCGCTAGGCTTCCCTGACAGTCGCGCTTCTCTGATAGGATGTACCTAACATTAGAAGTATTTTGATATCCATTAAATGTAGGGCTTAGTTTCCGTTCGCTAAATATGGTTACTATCATGTCTACTAGGTAGATGATTTATTGAAAGTGCCAAAATGAACCCCCTACCGGCTAATGGAACACCCCAAAGACACATCGCAAAGAATGCTGGTTATTTTCCAGCTGTGTACCGATGAATACTAGTACCAGCTGACCGGGACATGAGCCATGAACTTGTGAGGCCGACGTCATTATATTGTTTTCAAGTGTAGCAGACGTGTCTTGACGCTGTAATCCTCATCCTAAGCTTCTATACTCGATGGTAAACATGCAGCTCAAGTATTTTAGAGGCCGTTGAGGAAAATGAGAGGGAACCTACTCTAGCATGCAAGACTGGAGGACAAGATGCGCCTGTCCAGATGTCAGTGCATCCTGATTTTCGCAGTTCTGTTCAACGCCTTCATCCTGTGTTGCCTGGTGTTCCTACAACTTAGACTGGAGAATGTGAATGAGGAGGACGTCATGGTGAATGTTAAGTCCAGGAAGCAGAGTCCAATCAAGGTTGCCGGACATGCCATGTCAAGTTCAATCTCAGACAGAGTGACTGTGGTCATCAGAGAATTTGAAGACTTCGAAAACCACATTGTCGAAACAGTCAAGTCCATCTTGCATCTGTATGAATTGATGCGCATCGTCATTGTTGTAGACAAAGCCCCATACCCACCCTTGACCCTTCCTGAAGATGGTGACATTAACGTTGTATCCCTGAAGACTTCGCTGGACAAACATCCAAATGCCTCTTGCCCAGAGCAATTTATTGATACAGAGTTTGTTCTCTTTTTGCCAGATGGAGCCATTCTAACCTCGCCTAAGCAGGTAGAGAAAGTGCTGAGTGCATTTCACTCCCAGCACCGAGACGTCCATATGGTCGCAGCAAAAGTCGGTGGAGAGATGACATCACAATGCTTCAACATGGATGTAAACTTGAAACAGTGGACGCTGACATACCAGCAAGGAGGCACGGTACAAGACATCTGCCATGGGTTGGACGGGAGTCACATAGTTTTAATGAGGACGGGTGATTTTCGTTCCTTAAGTCGGCCCTATCAAAGACCTTTCCCACAGAGTCTTTTCATTCAAACTGCCCTGCAAAGGTGGAAGGTTGCACAAGTGCCTACTAGTGCCATTCTTGCTAAAAAGTTGTTCACAGACCCTCACAACCAATGGAAACATCAAACCAGACATGACATTAGGTTGAAAGCCATGTATGAAGAGTTTGGTATTAAGAAGGTGAGCATGAGTGACGGGAGGGTAGAGTGGCATGGATGTAGGAAGGAAACGCCGAGGTGTTTCGGTACAGTTGTGGATGATACGCCTGAGTACTTGTACGAGAACCGATGGACGCCGCCTTGCTGTCTCCAGGCTCTTCAGGAGACTGGGAAACACGTGTTCCTCATCTTAGAGAAATGTGGCGCTCGCTATTGGTTGGAAGGAGGAAGCCTGTTGGGGGCAGCACGCCATGCAGACATCATCCCATGGGACTATGACATTGATCTTGGCATATACAAAGATGACATTGATAAATGCCCGCCATTGAATATGTTGCATCAAGGGTCCCACACAGACAGTGGGGGATTCGTTTGGGAAAAAGCCACAGAGGGGGAATTCTACCGGATACAGTATAGCGCTCAGAACCACTTACATGTAGACATTTGGCCATTCCACCCACAGAACGGAGTCATGACCAGAGGACTTTGGACACAGACACACAGACAAGACATAGACTTCCCCGAACACTTCCTTGTCCCGCTCAGAACTATGAAGTTTCTGGGGATGCAGGTGTCAGTGCCAAACGATGTGAAAGGGTTTCTTGAGCTCAAATTTGGAAAAGGAGTGATAGAAAATCCACAGTATCCACAACCAAATAGAGTTCAAATATAGTTATTACATCCATTGTTGCATCATAGGTAGCTAGCTGGAAACATAAAGGTATCTTGGGTACCATCATTGAGTACTCGGAGTCTAGGACTGTTCATATTGATTTTACAAGGAAAAATATTACTTCTCAAAGGTGCTGTGATAGTCCATACTAGTAGTCAAAACCGCCCAAGAAGGTCACTCAAGTGACAAAATCCATAGACCAGTGATAAAATCTCTGTAGTTTATGTGAGCTGATTGACAACATTGTTAATGCATGTGGTATTTTCTTAGACTCGTTAGAGGTTGTCACTTGTGAGGGTTTGACTGCTGTACAAAGCAAAAGGAATGGTTAAGAGCTAGGATATGATGAAATTGACCATGTCTTAAAAAGCTTTTTTTTTAAATTCTTCATTGAAGTAATGAAGTGGACGATGGCATCATGCAAAGTGGACTACAAAAATACATCTTTTGTACATACATTAAGTTCATTTTTTATGTGTTGCATATCTGCCTTAATACAATGTTGGGAAGAATGTCCCAACGCCATGGAATTATCACTGGTTTTATCCCAGGAGGCTCTCAAATTCATCAGTAAATTACATAGAAAAGTAGAATTGTGATATGTGAAAAACACACTTATATGTGTAGTTGGCTAGTACATTGTACATGTCAGTGTATATAATAAAAGAATTCTTTCGAAAACACGCAATTGTCATGATACTTCGTTGGTATATACTATGTAGTCTTGAGAAAAAGATTATCTAATTTTGTTTCCTCTAACAGAGCTGCATGGAACCATGTGTTTGTTGCTTGATGCCTTTTCATGATTAGCCAGGAGGGTCTAAATAGAACCTTATAGAATTGTACACTCCTGGGCAGCTATTTGTTAGAACTACTAACAGTTTTTGCATAGTTTGTTAGAGGGAGAACCATAGAAAAAGACGAAGTTTTGGAGCACCCCAATCGGTTTTGTTTGACAAAATAGCTTTTTCTTCTGGACTATGGAGAGGGTAAAAGAGGATCAGAGGACCGAGAAGGTGGGAAGACGTCGTTGGTACGCTGTGCACTTTGTCTGAACCGCCACGTTTTCGTAAATAAAATGTTCGCGGCCACATTCACAGTAAGATTTATTTGGTTATGGCAACATTTTCATTGTCTCTACCATACCAAGGAGGTTTTAATAAGATTATAATAAGATTAAGGTTTTAATAAGATTATTAAAACCTTGACCAAACTGACTACACATTAAGTACTTTACCAGAAGAGTTTGGCTTCCATAGGATTTCATTTGCAAGCGCAATGGGGAAGTGTTCCCTTTCCCGCAGGCGGACCCGTCTATCGGTTTATTCACCTTTCTTACCGAATCCTTACCCTCTTTTAAATCTTAATTCTTTTACGTCACACAGTCACGACTGTCCCAAGAATACCCTTGATTTGTTGTGAAGCTGTCATAACCGGACCCTAAAGGGGGTATATCACTGGATTGCGGTACGTTACGATCACTGTTTCTGTAATAACGCACACGACAAAGAAGGACGCAAAGCTCATATCCAAGTAGATGTCTAGGTAGAAACTTTTTTCTTACATACCACCCTTTCTGACAAGCCCACTACACCAACAGAGAACTGTCGGAAAAGCCGGTCGATCTGAAAATGTTACGAATTTCTACATCAACATCTGCTTGGAGAGAAACGCTTAACAATCCTAATTCATTACAGTTTCAAGTTAAGTTTTCGGTATTTTGCTCCAAGAAAATGACTTCATTATTTTCTACCTTATGACGGGTTTTACTACTGTCAAAGTAGAGGTTGATGGGGGAAATTGGGACCATTTTCTTATATGCCGTCTTTTTCTGTCACCTATCCATACTACCAGAAAAAGACGGCATATAAGAAAACGTTCACGATTTCCCCCTCAACCTCTGCTTGGAGAGTAGTGTTTCACGTCCCATTCGCCTATTTTAACGAAACATATATTTGACGTTTGTGCTGTAATTACCGGGTGAAAAGTAGCATTGTTCAGACGTAGTCTAGATATGAAGACATGCTACAGGTTTTCCCCCTACACTACACGGTGGCGTCCTAAATTGAAAGTAGGACAAATTTGGTTATGAACAATCAATGAAGTAACGTTAACCTGGTAAGACGGGTAAGCAAGAATTTCCCCTTAGGTGACTATTATCCTCAAGCAGATGAAAAGTGTGGAACGGTGTTTTATCCGTGTTTTGGGTTTTTCATTATGCGTCTTTCTATAGCTAGTGGTCCACGAAAGGAGAAAACCGCCGGCCACTAGAGAGACGTTGAAATGCCTTAAAACACTGAACCTAACCAACATCTGCTTGGAGATTCAGTTCATTCAACAGCCTCCAGAACTCTCCAGAATATCATTAAAAGTCACGTGATCGTCGTACCCAGGGCTCCGTAGTCGAGAAAACGGGAACGAGTGATGTCAGCTAATGACCTGTGTGTTGTGATGAATAATACCACCGGTTTGTTTTTGTTTTGACTCCTGCCTTGTATTAATGAGATGTAGCGTAAGGTTTACAACGATCAACGGAAGGTTTCGGTGACTAAACAGACGACGTGTAACTGCCTCCTGACATGCCAAGATTTAAGGGACAACAGCAGAATCACGAAACTTGCCGACAGCTGGCGCTGGAAGATGCCATGGTAGCAGACGAATTAGGACCAGGAATGCATATGTAAGTGTATTATGTGTGGATTGATTCTGAATTATACATGACATTTGGCAAGAAGTATAGTATTTTTGTTTATCTACTATTGTAACACGGAAAGGCAACAACAGTTCCTTTAGCCTCAAGGACAGAGGGGTGAGGTGTTGATGTATGCCGCCCGGGGGTGGGGCCGGTGGAGGTAACGTTCACTCAGATGAGTTTCTCTGAGGCAAAATATGATGTAACGTTAAACGCCCATTCCTCGTTAAAGGGGCAAATTTCTGTCGCACATAAGCAGCGGGCCACAGTTTTCTTAAAAGACACAATGACTACGTATTTTGCCCTTTTCCGTTACAAGTACATGATAGTAATATGCTAAGCAATGTTTTCCCACCATTGTTAGTTGCCTTTTGGTCGTCCCGGGTAAGGTTTTGCTTAGAAACACGCTAAAAACACGTGTCGGAAATGCTATAAAGGTGAATATCGTGGCATTCTGATAATGAAAAGACGTTAGTTCTTTAAATTTTCAGTCATAATTTACATCAACCACTTAGGCCGGCTTGTCACCTGTTGATGAACTTGTCCAGCAGACGACCTTTTTACGTCAGATGCCGTTTTATTCTTGTCGCCAACTTTTGTATAATTTACGTTACCGGACTTCTGTTGGGTGTAATTCGCTTACGAAAAGAAATTTTCCGATAATTTTTTCACTGTTTTATCTGCTAAACAGTGGTGTTGCGTAACAAACAAATGACAGAACTCATAAAACACGAATGTTGGAAACATGACTATAACCGCCAATCTCAGGCCGTTTGTCACTTTTTTGATATAATTTACGTTACCATAATAAGTCCCTTAGAATTATAGAAAGATCATTACTTTTGTACTCATAGGAAAGAATGCTCCCAGATAAGTAATTGCCTGCAGAGTTAATCTTTCCAGAGCTGTTTGTTAAAATTTTATTTATCATTAAAAGCATAAATATAATTTACGTTACCATATAATTTACGTTACCATTTTTTTTCTTCAACATGTCATCGGATGTTCAGCAAGAGCACATCAACCAAAGACGTATTATCTGCTGTAATGTTACTGAAGGTGGGCTTGGCTTGCCATAGAGTCACAATGCAGTCTGTTTATATGTTCCTGTTTCAGTGAATTTTACGATGCTGGGACTTTTCATTTCTCATAGGAACGATGTTCAAATGATAAACCTGACATGCACCAACTTGGAAAGATGCGGGTGTTTATATTGATATCTAAGCTCCATGATCAAAAGCATATGGGCTGCAGAAGTTAATAGCTAACTTAAGTTAAGACTTCACTATCATTAGATGTTCCGAAGTATTCACCTTTGCTTGTTTAGGTTGGAAATCTTGTTAATTAGAAGCAAACTACTCTTTCAACCAGTCGTGACTGCACAGAATTGATGCACAGAACTGTTTTACATGGACAAACACATGGTTCAATGCTGAAAGCTATTTGTGAAACCAATCCCACTTTATTAAGTCAAGATCTATATAACGTCAGGCTTGTCATGTAATCATGTGGCATTAGTATAAAGGGACAGGCTTCCAGGATGACTGTAGAACAGACTGCCTTTACACATGCAGCTCTCTTTTTTGAATATCACTGTTGTTTATAGCCTTGCTCATCAACAAAAGCCTTGTTATACACATATTACACAGTTCTTTCTGCCGGTATTATTAAACCACACGATATAAGGTGTATGGATGGACATTTTGTTAGGTAGCACATTCATTCTGTATTGAATGTGACATTGTGTTTGTTCCACGAACAAAGATTGTCCTGACATTAAAAAATGTTTTATAAGAAGTGAGATAACTGGTGTTTAGTTTGTTGTCTTTCCAATATCGAAAGCTTGTGCTAGAAAGGCCCAGTCCATCTGGTGCATGTTGCCATCGCATCATGTCCTGCTATTCCCAAAGACTTGATTGAAGGACGCGAGGACGAAGCGGTTCTAACCTAGAGCATGTGATTGCGTGAATCCTTTGTTACTTAGCATGTATTTAAATAGACCCCGCCAAGAAAGAGACCTTGCATATCTTGGGTGTCTTTCCGCAGAGACCGGGTGGGTACAGGGCGAACAAGATTATACGGGTATTCCGGATAACAAAGATACACTTCTTTGCTACTCTGAGTTAGCAACATGAAGATAAGAGGTCCAGCATTATAGACGAACATGACCTGATCAGTTCAAATAGAGCCAGTATGTACACTATTCGGCTTTCCTCCAAATGTTAGAGATTCTGTAATTTACGTTACCACAGTTCATTGGCATTTACCTGTAGAATAGATATCGCCTGCTTCCAACCATTTACATAAATATATTCTATCGCTCTTATCCCATCCTACAGGGTGAAAATTAAGGAGTATTAAACGGTTTATCTTCATATCAGAAAAAAACATATCATTTATTTACTTTTATACAAATGTAGCAAACTTAATAGCTAGTAATTTTGATGATTATTCCGAAACAAATGACACGGCGGTTAAATATTTCTCATTGACGTGTAATTTGAAGGTTTTGGGTTGGAAAATTCGCTAATTTGGCTGTTGTTAATGCACTATTACTTGCTGGAACATTTCTCTGTGTAGTAATATGCTCTTTATTACGAAATTGTAGGAAAGATGACATGGCCTACTGAAAATCAAATATCTCCAAAATTAAGCGTGTTAGCACCAGACAAAAATAGCAAAAGATAGTCAATATAAGTGGTAACAAGTTCATACCAGCAGGTAAGCGTTTTGGACAACTTTATTTTTTACAATTTTCTACCTCCAATTTTCCCAGTTAATGAGGAATGGGCGTAAAGCTTTCATACACCATGCAAACAAGAAGTATTGGTAATTTAACGTTACCTGATTTGGCAGAGATATTATGATGACCAATGTGGTTAAAAGGACGTCCTGTCAATAAGATATTTTTGCACCATTGGCATCATGTTTATGTCCATATTTGTTCTCAATACTGAAATGATATTTCTGTCATGACGTCAATAGCCTTGCAATTTCACTATTATAGTACCACAAACAATGTCTTTTTTTAGGATTATGTAATTGCTGTGTATCCCAGCATGATGAAATGTACTCACACTGTGTGAAATTGGTGTGTTGTGCCTTGAGGCTGTTAATGCTTCATCCAAAACAAAAGGAATGGAAGTCTGCATGTTTATCTTCACATATAACAATCTCAATATTTGAGATTTTAACAGGACACGTTGCCACCCAATTAACCTGTTGTAGACTAACTTTCCATAATTGTGTTAGAAAGATTTCTATATCCTTTTCAGGAGCTCAGCCGACCTTTTCAGTGGGAATATGGAAGAGGAGTTCTTGGACTTTGAAGCTGCCATTTTCAGTGATATTGAGTAAGTCTTTTCATTACCTCCATGAAAACAGAGGTATTGTTTTTGGTCTGTTTGTTTGCCTTGGTGTTTGTTCAGAAAACAGAACAAAAGTTTTGCTATGTGTACCAGGTTGATCCAGTTCACCAAATGTCATAGGGTTGTTTTATAAGAAAAATGGAGTCATGGATAGATGAACATATGCCTCAAAAACAGACTAGTTCTTGACTATATTGACTTTAGAGCTATTTTCATTAAGGTCTGTACCAAAGCTGGAGAGTGTAGGGGTATTTCCAATGACATTTTCTTCTTTTTTTCTTGCAGAGAGGAGAAGACATGTAAGCAGAGGGTAGTGCAGCTTCTAGATGGTCCAGCCACCCAGACCACTATCGTGGTGACATCGTGGCTGCTTTCACACATCCTGCTTGTGGAGCTGTTGGTAGATACAAGTGTCATCCATTGTAAGTTCCTCTGAACCTTACACAAACTCAATATAGACATTTGTAGATTTATGTCCCTGTTGCTGAACTCCAATTATGCATGGGGCTAAAGGCCATTCAGACACATACCTGTCCTTGGTGCTGATAGCCATCGAAAACATCCCTCTCTTTTATGCTGAAAACCATACATGCATACACAGGCAAGCATACTTGTCCTTGGTGCTAAACACCCTCCTCACATTACCAAACACACCTGTCCTTGGTGATAAACACCTCTCTCATATTACTAAACATACCTGCCCTTGGTGATGAAACCATCATCACGGGAAACATCCCTCTCTTTTGTGCTGAAAAACATACATGCATACAAAAGCAAGAATACCTATCCCGGGTGCTGAAACCTTCCTCACATTGCCAAACATACCTGTCCTTGGTGCAGAACACCATCCTCACATTGCCAAACATACCTGTCCTTGGTGCTGAACACCATCCTCACATTGCCAAACATACCTGCCCTTGGTGCAGAACACCACCCTTACATTACCAAACATACCTGTCCTTGGTGCAGAACACCATCCTCACATTACCAAACATACCTGTCCTTGGTGCAGAATACCATCCTCACATTGCCAAACATACCTGCCCTTGGTGCTGAACACCATCCCCACATTGCCAAACATACCTGCCCTTGGTGCTGAACACCATCCTCACATTGCCAAACATACCTGTGTAAACGATGGTTGCAGACGAGGCTGGCCACCGGTTGTCGTGCACCGAAGGAAGGCAAATGGCAAGGAAAATGTCCAGCTTCAAGTCTTTATTCCATTCCTGTAAGGTCTCACAATGGGTTCCAGGTAGCGGCAGCACTACTCTCAAACTATAGCAAAGTGTCCGGTCGAAAGGCTCTGCTATCCCTCACTTCTGCTCGGCTGTTTAAGAGTAGTTCCGGAGTCAGGCTTCCCGCCTTCCTGACTGAAGAAATTTCCTAAGTTTCAGCTTTTATTTCCTTAACTTTTTGGATCCTCCCCCTGGCCGAATCTGAATAACAAATGTGAATTCCCCGATTTTGGTTGGTTAGAAATATGCAGAGCAGAAGTGACAGTTCATCAGAAACAGATCTTTTCCAGTTACAAATGATGGGACATTTTGCTGCGAAATACGTGTCCACGATGGTCCAAATGGGCATGAAAAATCCCCACTTGTGGGACATGAATATTGATGATAATTAGATGCCAATCACTGTTGTCGCCATTGGAAACTGTCCGTGATTGGTTGAAAATTTAAAAGGCGGGCCGTAGTAATGTTTATGTTACGATATCTCCCCTGTGTCAACGTCGCTATTCATATGCGTTACCTGCCGCTGGTTTCAATTGTTATTACATTAGCACGTTTTAACAATACCAATTCGTTGCCTGACACAAAACCAACAGGATTTTCAGTATAGTTTTGTCCATCTTATGGTCAAAATACCCAAAGATATTCCATCATCAAAAAAATATCAGCTCGCCGCTGGTGAAGTTGGACGATTTATGCTGGGTTTCGTCGGCAAAAGATTCAATATGGCGCTAGTAGTAGTAAAATATTCCAAACTAAACGTATTCGTAATATAAACAGCTTTACCAAGCCACTTTTCAGCGACAAATTATTGACAGGATACGGTTTGAAAGTTCCTTCCGATAGAATAGAACAAGATAGCGCAACAGTTGGAACGGATTGGTTGCTCAAATAGAATACACCATTTATTGAACTGTCCATGGCCAGTCCCAGTTTGTACGTTTTTCTCTCCAATCATTGCCCGGGTTGTAGATCACCCTTAAACTCTAAAGTTTATATTTGTAAGCCTGAACTGGCATTTTAGACCTTTTCAAAAAGGTGCTTTGTAAATTGTTACGCATTACCAAGGACGTTACGTCCTTGGCATTACCGACGCCGTCAGTTCTTGACAACAATCATATCGCTTGGGTAACATCATTTGTAGCAGCATGGGTGAGTTGTACATTAAAAAAACACAGGCACCATTTATTTTGAGACCAATTATCTAATTGAGTCACATATTCTTTGAAATGTGTTCTGGTCATTTTGAAAAAAAAGTCCTGCAATGAATTAACTAACGTTCAGTTTAGTTTAATAAAGAAAACAATCCAAAACCACACGCAACATTTCCCACCACAATACAGTAGACTATCCCATTGACCTGAGATGAACCGGCGGGCGGCATGTTTGATTTCCCAAGCGGTCACGAAAACTCGACCCAAAAACAGAATAAAGAAGGAAAAATACACAAGCATACACAAAACACACACAACTTAGGAGGATGAAAACTTAAGTCTGATTCATGTAACCGATGCCCAGAATATAGTTGCGTTTAATACACAATCAAATCAAATTACGGAACGATAGTGAAAAAAAAACGTGGTTCGTCCAAAACTAGCTTAAAACAAGCAGCTTTGACCAAAACTCCTTGCTTGTAACTTACAGGGCAAAAGTACTGAATGCACACACCAAACGATTTCAGAGATTTACAGTTGAAAGCCCCGCTCCCAGCACAGGCACAAAGAGATGATTTGCATGAAAGTGCCCGCGAAGACAAAGGGGCGCTAATAAGGCTCTGTCATCTATGCCAACACCGCCTCATTATAGCTTCAAAACATCTCTTTTTCAGCGTGGAAACTCTGAATAAAGTGTACATTTCATTTTTTGACCGATATCTTCCGATCCTACCGATAAAATGAAACAAAAACTACTCCATTTGAAAGAGCAAAAGCCGCCCGCCATCTTGGTTTTCGTATTTGTTTTTCTATCGGTGCGTTCAGGAATTATGGGAGAAAAAAGTATCGGTAAATAGGAACAGGATTTTAAATGTATCAGAGATAAAAAACTACACAGTAGAAATTGATTTTAGAAAGTTTGAGCTTAGATAAGGGTATAAATGTTTGATTCCAACGTAAATGAGAAAAAAAAGTCGGTGGGGTTCAGAGTTCAGCGACCGAAAGTGACTTTTGCCACGTCCCGTGAACGCGGGGATTTAACCACTGTATTGCACTGACACTTTTTGAGTTTTACGTCGTTTCAAGGCTGACATTTTTATTTTTCATGTATGTACTTTTGTTAATTTATATCATAAACTAATCGATCGTAATCTTGGGAAATACTTCTGCTGCTTTCTGTATATATGCCGTGCGGCACTTCAGACCCGCCTGTGGGTGTGGCCTATTAGCATAGCAACGAGAAGAATAGCCTAGCAACGGACCAGCGTGTGTCAAAACCCCCATTTTCCCATTTATGTTCATTAAAATGCTGATACCGTAAGGTCAGAGGTCTGGTTCACGAACTCACTGACCAGGTCACTACACAACCTGTTACCCCCTGCAATACTGTAATCGTCAAACCCGGATCAATTTCTAACACTCAACAATCATGTCACACATCGATCACCTAGGACCCGTCCATACGAAAGTAGGGAGGGTTTACAAAGGGTAGCTAATGGTTGCTGCCATACCTGGTAGGAATACAAGACTTTTCACTCAGTAAAATTAGTCATATAAGAAAAGAATAAGTACATAAAATAATTGTCTCGCATATGTCAGTCTTTCACATCGTTCCGATCTAACACTGGGTTGTTTGCTGATGTTTCAAAGTCTATTTTGCTAGATCGTGGCTTCTGAGTAGACTATGGTGACGTCGGGCATCTCAAGTATCTATCTCTTAATTGGATGTGACCCCTGCTTTGGTTGAGGTCACTGTTGGCCCGGGACTAGGTCTATTCAGCCTTCCCTGTCAATCACTGGAGACCACCGGAGGAAGTCTCCTAGGTTACAACTGGTATCCTTACTTGTCAAAAGATAACATTCGGTAGGAAAGTATAGCACACATTCAGTGATTACTGTACTTATAACACTTACAAGATATTACATTTCTTCTAGATTTCATCAACAACTTTTAAGAATGGGCTACTCTTAACATATATCTGTCCTAAGTCTTAGGCTATCTTAGGAACCGGTGTTGTATGCCCCCATTCTGTCTTCAACAAAGATGTCAACTTCCTACCCTCGGGTTTGTGCAGTCAACGACCTGTTAACGTACCATAACTAATTATTATTTCTAGAACTACCGAGCATCAGACTAGAGCCACAGCCTGGGAATGGTGGCAGTGAAGAAGTTCAAATGAACTGGCTTTCCCTCGGCGGGTTCTCAAACCAAGCAGAGTCTTTAGCTGTCAAAGGATCGTTTTAGAAGACGTACGTCGGCCCGGCTCTTGTCATCTGCGTGTTGGCTTATCAGATATCGCTAATCGGTCATTTGAGATAACACCCTCGCCCACAATCTGGTGTAAAGGGATGGGCCGAAGTAAAGAAATACATAGGAAAACGGGGGCCGAAGTAAGTAAATACTTTGGGAGACAGCTATCATTACATCAAGCAGGCTAGGGGCCTGCTTACACCTGCCCTTGGTGCTAAACACCATCCTCACATTGCCAAACATACCTGTCTTTGGTGCAGAACACCATCCTCACATTACCAAACATACCTGTCCTGGGTGCTGAACACCATCTTCACATTACCAAACATACCTGTCCTGGGTGCTGAAAACCTTCCTCACATTGCCAAACATACCTGTCCTTGGTGCTGAACACCATCTTCACATTGCCAAACATACCTGCCCTACTGAACACAACCCTCACATTACAAATCCTTGAAGCTGTACAGCAGTGGGTTGTCATTCACTGTCTAATGGGCATGGCATTGGAAGGCATAGCCTATCCCTCTCCTTCCACTGCCTTTTACTTCCCTACTTGAAGTCCGGTACCCATTATTACATCTGAGTGGAGTGAGCAGGTTTATTGTCATCTGTCCTTGGTGCTGAACACCATCCTCACATTGCCAGGAATATCCCTGTCCTTGGTGCTGAACACCATCCACATGTGTAAAAACATGCCTGTTCCTGGTGCTAGATCCCTGGTTGCTGTATAAATAAAGTTTTTCAGGCTGGTTTGATGTTGTTTTGCAGTTAACCATGACAAGATGGTTGCAAGAATTATCCACTGGGTGGGCCTAGGTGTGATCTCTGTATTTACTATAGAGGTGAGACTTTTGTATCTATGAAAATATTTCTCTCTTATGCATGTTCCTTAGTACAATGCTAATATTGCTTCATATAGAACTTTAGAGAGTTGTACATTGTGTTGAACTTAGGTTATGGCTGTTGAATCTAATACTTCTGGTTTCATATCCTTAGCAGGGATTTTAAGTGGAGGTCCCATGTTTGAGGAAAGTTACACCTCTAGCACAATAAAGAATCTACCACAAGCATAAATAAGAGTAGGGGTCCTTACCAGTTTGTGAAGACCAAACCTATAAGTGACCTATCAAATATATACAAACATACATACTTTGTGTAAATCAAACATTGTTATTGACAATTGTAGACAACATTAGATGGTGGTTATCTAGGAGACCTAGCCTGCTATACCCTTGCCATTCCCCAAATGTACAAAACATGATAATTGAGACATGTTTGTAAAGCTGTTCTTTCTAACGGTGTTGTACTACTTGTTGTTACCAAGCTGCGTCACTGTCCTTTGTGCTGTAAGTAGCTACTGTAATGTTGTGTTTTGTGTGACATTCTTTCCTCTCTTGTGTTTTTGTGTTGTCAGGTTTACAAAACCTGTTAGGCCACATCAATTCTATTTCTTGGTACTCAGATTTACCCAAAATGATCGGAGCACAACTGATTCTTGCTAAAAGTATCAACAGTAATGAGAAAAACAGTTTCACGAAGGGGGTGAGTCAGGTATACTACTTTTATCTTACAGTGACACAGAAATAAAAGAAGGGCAAAGAACGCCTTCTGAATGCTGATGACAATTAATTCAACTGCATTCCCTATATTTTTAGTCTGTAAGCTGCATCTGTGTGTTTGCTTGTGTTCTTAGATTTCAGTACAATGGTTGCTACAGTAGAATGTGCTGGTCTTCAACATGTATAAAACCTATTCTGTGGTGTTTGTTTCAGGTACTGACAAGGGCAGTGTGTCATCAATGGCAGTTTTTTGACAACAAAATTGAGGTAAAGCACAGTTATCACCATGTCTGTTTACTATATGTCAGGGTAGAGACTGAGATCTGGTAGAATTGGCGATTCGACCGGTAGAGGTCGCGATCGGAGTCCCTGTCGTCAAAAACTCTGATCAGGATCTCTACTGGTAGAATTGCCATGTCTACCAGATCGCAGTCTCTACCCTGACATCTATATATATTATGCTAATGAAAATTAAGTTTAACAAATGTTCTACATTTTTAACATAAATGGTTGTACAATTTACTTGGCAGGTGCTGGACTTGGCTCTTGTCATCATATCCTGTGTCCCCTTGATCGTTGTATCTGCTGAGTTGGCAACGTCTACCGCGTGGGATGGTTTCAGCCTCGTGATCATTCTGAGGATGTGGCGATGCTATCGAATAACACAAGGTGTCTCCTTGATTCTAATTTTCACACAGCCCACTAGCAAAATCATTTCTTTAAAGGGGTGACCATTAAGAAGGATGAAAATTATTCTCTCCAAGTAGGCATTAGATTCTGACTTGCTTTAGACATCTTTTATAAGTGTTTTTTTTTTCAGTTGGTCTTGTTAATAACAAGTATTACTTGTTGCATGACAGATTTATGACAACATGTTAAGGGCCTTCTTGGGAGAGTCATGGATGTGTCATACAAAATTCAGCTGTCTTGTGATAGATAGGGCTTTCATAGATACTTGCTGGTGATTGTTTCTGTCATACAAAAACAATGATTTCTCAAACCTGTTCAAGGTTTGAAAAAGATTGGATTTAATTTCAGCAAGAAACCATGCAGAGATTTGTCCATTCCCTCGTTAATGTTGGAAACAATGTTTCCCTTTGTAGACTACCACAGACGTGACCATTTCTTCTGTCTGAATGACAATGATTATAATGTTTTATTCTTGTAAAGGCTTTGTGTCTCCAGTGAGGGATGAAGCCAGCAGGAAGGTCCATGTCCTACTGCAGGCCCAGAGGAGGGCTAACCAGGAGCTACAAACATTGTACCTGATGCACGACGAGAACCAGGTAAGTAGGTGATACATTTATCCACCTATCTGACTAAGTGCTTATTACAGCTTGCTATACGAAGTTAGCATGTCCTCATGATATGGAACTATTTCAGCCTCATACATTACATGTAAGATGATACACAGGTTACAGTATTATCTGTTATGCTTTTATGCTTGTTTAGCATGCTGAACCTTATTTCAGTGCCTTGACATAGTCACCTTTGTAGTTTTGGTTGGAAATCACATCTCTGCAAGACATGGTGCATACCAGTACTTCAAAGTGGAAAGTTTTGTTCGGGTGCAAGAAGTGACCCTGGCCTCTGAGCATGTGTTACCCAGGAAAATTTCAGACTCTAACTTAAACTCTTTGAAATGCCATATTTCTTGGGACAGCTGAAAAAGTTGCAAAGGAAATACATACTGATTTTCCGTAACGTGGGCACCTTTTTATTGTTTTGTGTTGACGTCAAGATAGATTATACCTCTAAGACACAGTTGATGAAGTGTACACCGTGAAAAAAATGGGCATTCAAATCTGTCAGGAATTGATGTTTTGATGGTGTTTGCACAGGAAGAGATCCACAGGTTGCGGTCCTTGTTAGAAAGGCGAGAGGCAGAGGAGAACAGTGAGAGTCATCAGTTGCAGATGGCCCTGGAGAGGAAGGACTCTCAGTACGTGGCACAGCTCATCCACACCATCGAGCAGAGACAGAGCAAGAACAATGGAAGACAAAGAGGTAACCTCAGAAAAGTTATGATAACCGTAATAATAAGTAACAATGCTGATTTACTGTGATCACTTTCATCAAAGTTAGTGTTTGTTCAAAACACATGTTTATTTTGCATTTTTATTACATCTGGATGGTTTTGTGTTGTGAAGTTTTAACTTACCCCTGTAAAGATACGGTGCCAACATTGGGCAATGACCAGAAATTCCTTTTGTCATGTACAGAGGGTGGCGGAGACTCTCCCAACTCCACCATTGTGGTGCATGCCCACAGACTGTCGGACTCTAATGACGTGCCGACCGGTACCATCGCGAGTTGTATGTCTGAGAGCACGACTGGAGACAGCGGCATCTGCAAAGAAACCAAGCCTCAGCAACAAATCGATGATGAATTAAGCAATCCCACAAACTCAAATAGCGTTGCACCACTTCCAGATTGTGGCCAACAGACACTTGCTGTGGTAGAACCTAGAGGGAATCATCAACTGCACAACAACAGAAATCGAGGTTGTAACCGCAAACGTAATCCCGCCGTGAGCAGTTGTGACACAGACCGTATAGACGTCATTGGGAGTGAGATCATTTTGCAGCACAGGAACGACAGCACAGGCAAGAAGTTCCTCAATGGAAAGCTTCCTACGCACAAAGACAGCAGACTTCTATTCAGAGATAATAAATCCATGTCCAGTGATGGAAAAGCATCTCACAACAAAAACAAAGTCTGTGAAATAAAGATTGACAAAGCATTGGTCAATGACAATAAAGTAGTGGATAACAAATCTGTTTCAAAAAAGAATACAGCTTCTCCACCGACCAACAGCAAAGTCAGAAAGGGAAATAAGAAAACTGTCAGCAGAGATACTTATGTTAATGGCACCCTCTTGCTGGAGATGACAGAACTACAGCAGAAAGGAGATGTCGGGTACTGCAATGAGATAGTCCTAGAACAAGTAAGTTGCAGTCCTTCTTTATACTCCTGTCGACATCTAGGGACACAAGTTGTTAATTTCCAAAATCTAATCTTTGAAGTAAGGGATGATCGTGTAGCTCAACTTATAGCAGCCTCACAATTGACCTCCCGGCATACAATATTCATGGTGACCTTCCTTATTTTGCAATATGTGCATGTGTGTTGTACATAATCTGCAGCACTGTAGTTGACTGCTAGAGGCCCTCAGTGACTCATTCTGACATTACATTGTACAATGTATGTGTATCATTGACCTTTAATATGTTCTTTTTTCCCCATTACAGTTCTATCAGAATGGTAATGCTCCAGTAACTGCACTCTAGCAATTGTGAAACGAAATATTACTGGCCCGTGGACGTAGATGTGAGGGAACTGATGTCACTTAGATGCCTGGGAAAATACTGCTAATAATGGTAAGAGGTACACTGTACATGTACACTAGGTTTCCAACAAAAATGAGGACGTCCTTAGTTCAACCATGGATGTTCTGCAAAAATTCAGCTGTTTTGTGATGGAAGGTTGGAATAGATCCTTGTTAATGGTCAATTCTGTCATAGCCTTGCTGAAATTCCAACCACACATAAATAAAAGAATAATTCTATGATGACTGTAACAAAGCATATTAGTAGCAACCAGTGGTCTCAACTCCAGTGTTATAAACTGATACAAAATTATACATATACAATATGATAAGCATAGTGTTCACACATCAATATGACAAAAATGATATTATTATTGTCAGTGTTTTTTTCTGTTCACTTTCATGCATGTTGTAAATGTATGGTCACATTGATGCCTTGCAAATTATATTTTGGGAATATATTTTCATTTTTGCAGGCACTGTGTATTGTTCATCAAAATTCTTTGTGACAATAACCACAGAAAATGTGACTAAACTGTAAAATGTGACTGAAAATATATCAGAAAGTCCCCTCCCTACCAGGCAAAGTGCTGGTAATTCTTTTCTGTAGAGTTTTGGTGATTGTAGCAGTACTGTTCTTCCATTCTGCAGTATTCTGGTAATAGTGCAATTTCCTCTCTGTCTCAGTTTAATTACCATAGGTGTTCGCCCAAACACAGGGACAGAAATTACTCCGACACCTACATATCAAACTCACAATGGGATTGCCAATTTCAGCAAAATGATAGATTTAACCTCAATTTTCCCCAGCCGCACATTCCGACTTCCATAATTGCAGCGAGGCTTTAACGACAATGAATCAATCGTACATAGAAAATCTTTCATATTTTTCTTGTTGGCAATGTCCCTACACACTATTCCACAAGTTATAATTTCTATAAGTGTAGTTGTCACTTTTATGCATTGTTTTCGCAATGTGACAAGTTTGCATGTATTTCGTGTGGTTTTCAGAAAACATATTAAGTATGATAATGTAATGCTGCTATGGCAAGTTCTGGACCAAACACATATTAGATTTTTATTGTTATTTATCTGCAAGAGCTATAAATCACTTGAAGACTACACCTTGAATGCACAAGAACAATTTGGAGTACATGTAGTGTCTCTGGGGTTTCCAAACAGTGTACAAAATGTATGTAGATTGTACACGTGTTCTATTCAATGTTTAGATAATGCTTATATAAGACATGCATTTGTTTGAAGGTAAGATTTTTATATTTCCTTTTTTTTGGTCAACCGTGGACCTCTGTTGTGCAATATTTTTCAAAACATTCTTGTAATTTCCAATTTGAATTAACTTTTCCCTGCAATTTTCCTGATCCATCCTTTGGCATTAGGTCAGGACTTCAGCATCAGTTCACATTCTCATAAGCTATATCTAAAGTACTGATGACTCAGGGAAAGTTAACAAATACATGTACATGGCAAATGTACTACATGGCTGTTGCTACAAGATTTTCCATGAACTTCCAGTTATTGAAAAAGGCTGAAGTTGCACAATGTATAATGATAAACATTGATGCAGGGTTATCTTGAAGTAACAGTCCTTAGAAATTCTAATTATTTAATGTAATTGGATTAAAACAAGAAGAATAGTATTGCTCATAAAGAAACATATAGCACAAACATTTTGTATTGGTGTCATGATGTATGTAAAAATCCTTGTGTGTTGCGAGATGATTAGTAAAGTGTGTCTATTAAATTTTCCTTGAATTCTGTTGTAAATCTATAGCAAAGTACTTGAGAAGCTTTCCTGTATATGGAACCTAGTCACTGCTGAAGGAGCTCAAACACTGCAGATTGACAGAGTGTGTTTCCCATCTCTGAGGACTATTAGTATTAAACTCATTTTGGGGGAGGTCTGCAACTCCATTGGACAAAATTTTGAAGCATTGAGCAAAACACCTGTACCTCCATCCTGTTCACATGACGGAGAAATCGGGATGTTCCAAACGAACATGACTAGAATACCCCAGTGTTATTCATTGTTTCCGTGCACACAAGACTGAGCACCGACCTACGTGTATAAAATACTGTGTTGTGTTTCATGTTTACACTTTGTATGTCATGAATAAATTTCATGCATAGATACTGCATCAACTGATAATGATTATTAATTAGCATTAACATGAATTGTTCCATTGATCTACATATAAATACAGCCAGATTATCATTAGATGGATTGGACAACCAGGACTGTACCAGCTCCCCAATGTTGATCATTTTCCCTTCCATTTCTACATAATGGCAATGACAATTTCTGCTGATGACAGCCACATGGGGGGTATAAAATATAACTAGCAAAATTGCCCCACTTTACCTTGAGCTTCGCAGTTGCAAATTACGTAGTGCCTCTCTTCTTCAGAGCTACATTTTATGTATGGAAATTACAACAAATCATTTTCTATTGCTTTGGCAATGAATAGTAATTTCAGATAAAAATTAAAGCATATTTATATCTTCCAACGCTGACAATGACACTGAAAGGAAGATTAGCAAGCTGTTAAATTCAAGGTTATGTGCTGGAAAGAGTACATTTAGATACTAGTAGTGAACATGTCTTACATTGCTTGTCAGAAGACAATAGTATATTCTTGATTGTTGTCAGTTGTATCTTAAGGTCAAAGAAACAATGTATATAAAGCATTATGCTCTGTACCTGGTGCTGATCTGCCATCACCATGGTGACCTGTGCCTGGTGCTGATGTGCCATCACCATGGTGACCTGTGCCTGGTGATGATCTGTCATCAGCATGGTGACCTGTACCTGGTGCTGATCTACCATCACCATGGTGACCTGTTCCTGATGTGCCATCACCATGGTGAAACGTACCTGGTGATGATCTGCCATCACCATGGTGACCTGTACCTGGTGATGATCTGCCATCACCATGGTGACCTGTGCCTGGTGCTGATGTGCCATCACCATGGTGACCTGTGCCTGGTGCTGATCTGCCATCACCATGGTGACCTGTGCCTGGTGATGATCTGCCATCTGACCTGTTCCTGATCTGCCATCACCATGGTGACCTGTGCCTGGTGATGATGTGCCATCACCATGGTGACCTGTGCCTGGTGCTGAACTGACCTCACCATGGTGACCTGTGCCTGGTGCTGAACTGACCTCACCATGGTGACCTGTTCCTGGTGATGATCTGCCATCACCATGGTGACCTGTGCCTGGTGATGATTTGCCATCACCATGGTAACCTGTACCTGGTGCTGATCTGCCTCACCATGGTGACCTGTACCTGGTGATGATCTGCCATCACCATGGTGACCTGTACCTGATATGATCTGCCATCACCATGGTGACCTGGACCTGGTGATGATCTGCCATCACCATGGTGACTTGTGTCTGGTGCTGATTTGCCATCACCATGGTGACCTGTGCCTGGTGCTGATTTGCTTCGAATGTATTCTTTTGAGGTGATGGAGACCATTACAACAACCATATTAACCCCACACAGGTTATATTACATGGGTGCCTGGTGCTCAATTATCTCTATCAAACTTAAGTACCATCTAGAGGTACAGACAAGATATAAAGACAGGAAAAAAATTGTACCATGGCACTCTAAGGTACAATAAAGCCACAACCTCATTTACGATGTCCTCTGATACAGACTTCATCAAGATCTTCCCATATTGGTGCTAGCTCACAAAGTAATGATGACACCCAAAGGTATGGTTTGCTTTTGATCTTTAATGTACATATACAGTGTAGGCACAACACAAACCTTGTATGATAGCTGCTTGTACATTATTGATGTTACATGTTCATCAGTGTGGAAAGGTGCCAGACAAATACAGTTGAAAGAACAATAACACTGCATACTCTATTTCTTATGATGAAAACTACAGACAAGTGTTTACAGCTGATATCATGTGTCCACTGGAACGTACACCAGTATCCAACATAAGACATATAACCAACCCTGAACCCCTGGAGACATCACTAGATACCTTATACAGTCTCAAATGAGCTACTTCTCCAACATGTCTGTCATCTCAGGGACAACCTGCACAGAAACAGAAAAAAGTCCATTCTTAACCATGTACCTGATACAACAATGCTACCTACTAGCTACATGAATATCAATGGGAAGATTTAAGATTTGATACATAGAGGCAAGGCAAAATGGCCTAACAAAACAACAGTCTAAACAAGAAACTGTCAAAACTCAACCACCATCACAAACCCCTCCACTCACCTTGAAGAGATCAGCAACAAGCCCATGGTCAGCCACTTGGAAGATGGGAGCCTCTGGATCCTTGTTGATGGCAACAATCACCTGGATAAACAAATTAACATGACTAATTATGTACCATATGCATATTACACATCAAGACTGGATTATGCAGCTTTTTTTTAATGATTATGAGTTATTTGAGTCAAAGCTGATAATAAAGTATTTTTCTTTTGTATCCTGATTTGTTATGATGTTGTAAAGGGCTTCTTTGGAAATCAGTTATCGTAACCTTAAGGACTACCCTCAAGATTCATAGATATATGAACAAAAAAGTACTAAATCAGACCTCTGAACAGCAGACATTTCTTTAACTTTTTTTCCTTTTACCTGTCTACAAAAACGCGACCAAACCAAAAAATTTCAGTTGACACAAAGACAGAGACAGACCCTCAAACCCTTTGCCTACTACACCACCAAACTGCAGTGCATGTTGGGTACTGCTACTGACCTTGCTGTCCTTCATGCCAGCCAGATGTTGGATGGCTCCAGAAATCCCAACAGCAATGTACAGCTCCTGGAACAGCAACACAGCAAGGCTTAGCTCATTGGCCTCTCACCTACCTACCTACCTACCTACCTAGTCCTACCTTGACCTCCAGGTCATTGGGGGGACAAGGTAGACAAGAAAATGGAGAGATGTGTCCAGACTCACCAGGGTCACCCTTTCCTGCAGGCTGAGGGACGTCCATTCTGCGATTTTGCCCTGGCAAACTTTCCACTGTGAGGCCTCTCACACATTCCCATTTACAGGTCCCCAATCTTAGTGAGGAATATAGCCTGACTTACATGTATCCAGAGATAGTGGTGCATTATTACAGGATTGAATACCAGATTGGGTTAACCAGGTGTCTTTAGTTTGTGTAACATGTCTTGTTAGTCTCATTATTGACTAATCTATGATTACAAGTTGGGCCTGTAGCGCTTGCAATCTGCACAATGAAAGATCGCAATCTGGCCACGCTGAAACAAGGAACCTACGTGATATAGCCTCAGGCTGGGCAAGACTCCTATAAATCATTAGATCGCATTTCTCCAGCGGGCAGAAACAAATATAAGTCTTGTGTAACAGCAAGAGAGAGAGAGAGAAAGAGAGACTTGTGAGAGGAGAAACATGCACGGCGCTCTTTGGTTCATGGAAATAAATAAAAAAATTGTGTTGTTTGTATGATAATTGCTAGATCATCCTACGTTGAGCCATACTCTATCTTGGAGTATGCAGTTTTCAGGTTTTGTTGGTCTGTCATGGACTTTGATACAAATCATATTGTAGTATCCACTGTGAAAATTTGAAATAAAAAAGACAATCAACTAGAAATTGTAGCCAAGAATTTTGCAGGATTTCCTAGCCCCTTCCCGACCAACTGATCACATTTCTGCACGTAATTTGGCCTGGTACCAATCCCATTTGTTTGGTGCTGGACCAAGGCCGCCACTATAATTTGCACAGGAAATGTGCTCATTTTCTCCAAATCAATATCATTACTAATACTGACAGAGACAATAATGAAAGATCTCATAAAACCCCACAGAAGCTGAAATCCAATACAATCCTGTGTTAACCAGATTGCCACCAGTAACAAAGGCACAGTTGACGGATCTGTTTTTACAGGTTTCCTATTCAGGCCCAATTCACACCTCAAAGGAGTCTGTATCAAACATGCATCCATCTCGACCCTACACAAATGAAGCTATTTGTATTAATAAATTGCTTCTCCTCAATGGTTTCTCATGAATGACTTTGGCTACAAGTAGGGGGACTGCCCTGACATATGCTGCCGGGGTAACTGTGGCCGTGTTGCACACTGTGATGAAAACGGACGACTATGGGCAGTTTAATGACACTTCTAATCTGAACAGCATTGATGCCCATTCCACCATACACGGCTCCTATTTCCCCCACAAGATAATCAACATTTTCATTACCGAGCTGTCAAAATTTATCGTAAAACACGGGAGGAACAAGTGTTATTAATTAGGAGAACACGACCGCTGGGACCCAGTGGGCTGGTGGACGGGCCACAGTGTAATTTGTCTGGGATAACGCTATTCTACAAAGGCCAGAGAAAATAGTTGGTTAAGTTAGCAGTCTCAAACAGTGCATCAAAACCTACATTTTCAACACATCTGTACAGTCAAAACTGTCCAAGAAGACCATCTGGGCATAAATCTTGGATATGTGGACGGGTGGTCACTATAGACAGAATTCTGAATGTAATAGTTGTGTCAATGAGAAAATCCTTTAACCTAGTTAAAGGGCTCACCAAAAACTGGTCACATTGGCCAGGTGGCACTAATGTACATGTAGATGTGGTCACTTGTACAGGTTTGACTGTATTTTTTGATGATCAGAATTCCCATAAACATTATACAATTCACACAAGCAAAAGAATGAAACTAGCAAAAGAATGAAATTTTCATTCAGCCTCCCCCCTATATACTCTAAATGTTCTGTTCCAGATTATAGAAATATGCTACACTTTATACATGCATGATTAGATTTGAGCAGCAGACCCCTGACCAAGTCACACTGTATTTGTAAAGACACCCTCCAACTGAAGTACCTTTTGGGGCTTTATCAAAGACAGTTCTTCCTGTAACCCTGTTAAAACTTGCGGAACATATTCAAATCTGTTTGTTGCACTTTGTTTTCAACATTTTTGTTTTGATGTGACCATGGTGTATCATTAAATTTTTGTGAAAGAGACTTCTCTTTTCAAACTTGTGTATCGCATTATCTGCTTGCTACCATCCAACATTTGATTTTCAGCAATGTGCCCTTGGCTGCCTCACGAGGGATGTAACAGTTGTTGTAAGAGAAAGCGTCAAACTCACGGGAGCAACAATCTTCCCAGTCTGGCCCACTTGCATGTCGTTGGGAACAAAGCCAGCATCGACTGCGGCACGGGAGGCTCCAACTGTAAAACAAGCGGTAGTCAGGTTGCCTGGTGTCTTGACACTAGATCAGCACTTTCGTCTACACATTACATTGTCATCAGTACCATGAGCCCAAAACAATTTCTTGGTTCCACACATCTTTGGGGTAAAGATCTAACAAGAATCTTTAGAGAGGGGGTTGGGAGAAAGATTTGATTCCCCAAAATGTGCCAAGGTAAGGAATTTCCCTCAGCCTCTGTTTCATGTTGCTGTCCCAGTAAAGCAATATCTAAGACATTGTATCATCATCTGCAAATGAATAAACTGGTTGTCTAAGGTGAATGGAACAGACAGTATTATACAAACTTTTGTTACAAATTTCCTTTTTCAGATGGTAGCCTACTCTAAATCATTGACAATGTGACAGCCGAAACTTGTATAACAATTCTGATGACTCAACCAATATAACTATAGTCCTGTAACAGGGACACCATGGTTCCTACCTGCAGCGTTCATTTTGTCAGCCAGCTTGTACAGCAACTCAAAGTTCTCTCCATTCTTCATCCCACGGCCTGGAAGCAGACAGGAGTATGTTAGCAGGGTGCTTGGTCT
The DNA here is from genome assembly GCF_000003815.2 of Branchiostoma floridae. NCBI lineage: Eukaryota > Metazoa > Chordata > Leptocardii > Amphioxiformes > Branchiostomatidae > Branchiostoma > Branchiostoma floridae. Next base: position 20,290,833 of record NC_049980.1, on the reverse strand, counting down.
AGCTGGCTAAAGGTGGGTAACCCTGCCTGTACACCTGAAGGTCAAGAGTTCTAATCTCATTCTTTATCACTCATTCCACCTGTAGGCAAATGGCTCTTTGGATGGAACATTAAGCTAGAGGTCCAAGGTTTGAGGAAACCAACACGTTAATCTATCAGAGTAGCAGTATACTCAGGAGTATCAGAACTATCAGTCCAGTCTTTTGCAGCTTATGCAATAGTAGGGGAACAGCCCACAAGAAAACCAACCAATATCACAATGGAACATTACCTGTATTCTAAAGTCACCCATTTTAACCCAAGGCCAATGACAAAACATTACAGTTTTTGCTTGGCTGATGGAATTCATAGAGAAAAAAGAAGCAAAACCTACCTCCAGATATAACTGTCTTAGCACTGGTCAGTTCTGGGCGGTCGCTCTTTGACAAGGACTGGCCTTCAAACTGTGACTGGTCATTCTTCACATCAACTGCAGGAGCTGGAGAAATGAATATTTCAAACATCTTCAGGAATACTATATTTCAACATTTCAAAATTACACTGGCTCTATGTACGATTTTAGAAAGTCATATCTTTGTATTGCATTTTTGTGTGTCATCATTTGAAATGTCTTTTTGGATATAAACTCATTTTTCAATTACATCGTTTTCCCTTATTAAGAAGACAACAGATAATATCAAACAGTCCTATGAGACAGACAATATTCTAATTAACTGTTCTTGGCAAAATTATAGACATTTGGGATGAGGGAGTCAGCATAGCTACCAAATGCAAGGAAAACCTCCAGGAAGAGATTATCAACTAAACTAGAACTTCTGTCTGAGATGCAAAACCAAAGTTATCTTACCTTGTTCACAGGCGGCCTGTCCCCCAGCCACCTCTGCAGCGGGGAAGGCTGTTCCTCGCACAGTGAACACCTTCACTCCATCTTTGGACTTCACTGTGCAGATAGCATTTCCTGATAACATGGAAAATAGCTGCATGAATCATCAACTGAGGGCTGTTATACATACTGGCTGTGTTAAAAAAAATTGGAAGAGACTGTTATACTAAGTTAGTTAGTTAGTCAAGTAAACTCTATTTCTAAAGATTTTTTATCTTTTAGCACACTCAAGTGGCCATTTGGCTATCAACCCTCTATTGGTTATGGGATGAATATGGGTTGAATACATTAAACTTCAAGTCACCATATGATGTATAGGTTTGTCCCCATTTCCATTTCTATAGCCCTTGGGTAGTATTGTTACAAAAGTACTATAGCAGGGGGATACTTCCATTCATGATGGCATGTGTTCAACCTGGTTTAAATTATTGTCATTCAAGAAATACCCTTATTATGTATCTAATAAGCTGATATGTTGTCAAAGCGTGAAGGGGACAAGAATTGAAATTAAAATGGACCTTTGCAGGTGGGTATGGTGTTTCAAGCCATGAATACATCATATAGTATCAATACACACTATCTTGTGTTATATGTACATGTCATCTGGGTACAGTATTTAGTAACACAAGTTCACCTGCATAGATGGTTCTGACAAAGGTGTCAGCATCCTTGATGTCAATGATGTCAGAGATAGGGTTCACATCCAGTTTGGCTGCCACTCTGGGCAATAGACTCTGGTGAGGAACAGACAAGAAAACAATATTTAACATGAAGGAGAAACAAACTACATATATGGAATAATTAGGCTAAACCACATCAAGATGTTTGTTTGCAAGGTCTACCATACCAGTTTAAACTAGCCAAATACAAAATTATTCAGCAATTTGTTATTCAAAGATGACACAGTCAGATACTGCAAGAATGTGTCCATCTCCTGCAGAAATGTAACATGCTGATGATGTACAAGATATAGATAAATACAGTAGATTGTTATCACAGTACTTATACTGAGGCCATATCATATCAAAGAAACTGGACAAATCCTAACTTTCCATTGTCCAAAACTTTAAGACTAAGCATTGAAAGTTGGACTCTAACCTTGTATGTGTGTCGAACTGTGGCTTCTAAGTTCTATCCCAAACATTCAGGCCTAACTCATAACAGACAATTACCCAAAGGCTAACTTTATCTCAGCTCTTCAATACAGGGACCCTTCAGGTCATTCCAGCGGGATGTAACAAAAGGAAGACGTTCTGACAAAAGACTCCTGTCGACAATCTCTCACTTTTATGTGTAGCCTATCTGTCCAGTTGGAGACATGTTTTACAGCCGTGGTATAAAATATGTTATAACAGTGTTTATCTCCCAGTAGTGTACATCAGTCTCTGTATGGTGGGGAGTGACTACACAGGCTGCACACATTGTTCACTTCCTCCCAGCACCCTTCTACATTGTCTACTGATAAAGACTGCTTCACAAATCAATTGGGTGACTAGTGGTCAACCAGTCAGTGAAGGATGGGCAGCTTGGGGGCAACTGTTGGGAAAGCGGAGATGGGAATCTTGGCGTCTGTGGCCGGGGCCAGACGTCGGACAGCTTGACAAATGGAGACTAGTTGGGAGACATGATTCTACTGAGGAATACACCTGAGGTGAAAGAGATTGACAGGGTGATAATGGTGAGGGAAGTGGGGTGATCCTGCTTGCTGGAGGTAACACATCCATAAGTGTTGGTTACATCCGGGTTATCAAGATGCCACGCTGTCAGGAGGATACAACTACTGGGGCTTCAAATTTTGCCATATCTTTGCTGGACATTCTATTCCTCTTTTATTCTTGTTTGCTCTTTTTCCTAGTATCTGTTTTCATGCAGGTCACTTGTTTCATCTTCTTAATAATCTTAGGTCATTGTCTAAAAAGACTCAGACATTTATATTCCCTTCCTTTTATCAAGAGCACACCTGATACTGTGAGAAACAAATATAGACATTCCACTCTTACATTATTCTGAATTTTTTTCCGTTTCAACATTTTCTTTCAAAATCAAGAACCTACAAATTGATTTGATGTGAAAGTTACATGTAAAACATGGACATTTTTGGATGATAGGCATCAATAAGGTAACAGAACAAAGATTTTGGCCTTTGGCAATTTCTATAGTTAGAATTATTCAAGCAGGGTGCACAAGAGGAATACAAAAACTATGTCTGAATCTAAGGTACAACCTACAAAATGGTCCAAAAAATTGGTTTCTCTGGAATCTTTTCTTTTTAGTTTGAAATAGCACTTTGCAGAGGTCAACGAAACTGAAAAATGAAAACAACAAAATGAAAAAAAAAACGTCATAATCTGAATCATACATGTACAGTCTCAAAGGAATATATGTTCTAACACCACATAGTGCAGAAAACACTTGGATGACTCTCACAAACATCTTTCTACTCAGTCTATAAGAATTTTGTCTTTACTACATGTGTACTTTATGTACCTGTGCTATAGACCCTGGGGGTCACAGAGAGTGACCTTGATAAGTAACATGAGGGTACTGTTGTATTATGGATCTTTCTGACTTAGCCGATGCTGTATCCCACGGCTTGTTGTACACTGTTTACTGCTCATTTATTTCCGTGTGACTTACAAAATGTAATTTTGCACTAGGAGTGGAAAGGAAGTAACGCAAGTTCACCTTTATCCACGGGGTGACCTATATCCGTTGTTTGGCAAAACAGTGTATTTAGGCACATCAATTCGACGGGCGGTAGTTTTAAACTGCAATGTACTGAAAATATCAGAATTTTAAACCAACGTCCATCAACGTGATATCCCCAAATACCCTGTTTTTAAAAGCAACAGATATAGGTTACCCAACGGATAAAGGTGAACTAGCGTTACATATATATGCTGTGTTTTGTATTCACCATTGAAACAGTAATATAATGGAGATGAATATTCATTGCGTCATCAGTGTGTCATGAAAATCACTGCAAACAGTTATAGATTAACAGTCCCCACCTTGCCAAATGCTGTTGCTCCTGCTGTGATGTGAGAAAAGCTGAACTGCTTCTGTGTCTCCAAAATCAGTGGAGTCATCGCTTCTGTAGAGTTCAACAGATATACAAGATATCAATACAAAACCATGGAACTGTGCATCTTGTACAAATTGCCAATTGTAGCACATTGTATTTCCCATTCGTAGTTTGAATTTGTGAAATCCGTTTTCCTGCATCCTGCTATATATAATAACGGGCCAGTTGCTTTCGGGCAACTTGCAGGTTATTTCTGCAATCTTAACTATGTTTCTGAATATCGCAGGTCGTGGAGGGTATTCCTGTAGAGCACAGTCTTTATCGGGGGTCAACTGCTGACAAGAGACATAAAATTCTCCATCTGACATCAAAGTGATGAAATGAACAAAGAATTCCAAGTACAAGTACAAATGTAGTACATGTATTGCAAATTCTCTCACAAACTTGAACAGTTCATGTAAGAAGAAATGCCCATGTATTGTGCAGTACTTCTTTGTTTAGTTCTTTACAATGTTTTAAAAAAAATGTTATGCTAAGGGTAAGTGTCTGATGCAGTTTTACATTTTTAGACTGTATTTCTTGGATCATCCAAACCTACGTACCCACATTTTTCAGGACTGTAATTGGAAACACAACATTAACTTTCCTACTCCTAGGCTTAAGTTTACTTGAGTGAATTAAGTCCTAACATTGCCTTTCAACACCCATCCTAGACCAATATGCATATACACACACAAACTTACAAACACAAACAGATACAATGTACAGTAGTCAGCATATATGCAGAGATGTATATAGATCTACCTGGCAGCAATCCATTGAAGACGTCGTTCTCAGCCACCAAGATCTTCTTAACACCATCCACTTTGGTGAGTTCCTCCACAACCTATAATGATGTTTAAAAGTATCAGATGAGACAGGAGCATTAACATCACATGTAAATCCATCATTCAGCCTTCGATCAGAACATTTGTAAGTTAAGACTACAATAACCTACTTTAAGATCACAATTACTGTATGGTATTTAATGCAATGCTTTGTAAGATATCCAGTGCAATATGGCCTATTGGGAAGAATGTTTGCCTTGCCTTGCCTTCAAGAGGTACATATAGCAAGAGGCTCGTACTCAAACAAAGTTTGTAAAAAATTGAAACATTAACAGGAGTTTGGGAGCTGAACACATTCCACTACAAGTACTAGTGGACAAGCCCCTGGCTGTAGTGGTCTGTGTGGCCCAAGGGCTATAGACCAAAAAGTGTGTGCGCATTGATTCAGACTTATGTAAAAAAAAAAAGTTGTGAGATTTGGACAAGCTAATTTAAAAAGAAGAAAACTTGTATCAGCAATATCATTTCAGACTGTGACTCTCAATATCAACCAATCTCAGCATCAACCAAATGAATAATGAACATTTACAAATGTACTAACTTACAGAAGCACATTTACTCCCAGCGACCAGGCAGGCGATGTCCCCTCCTACTTTGGCAGCAGCAGTGATGGTGTTGAGAGTGATGGGGGTCAGCTGTTCATTGTTGTGTTCAGCAATCACAAGGGTGCTGTTCAGACGTCTCAGAACACTGGCCTTAGATACATATAAACAAGTAGGCAACATAAGTTATATTTTGTATATGACACCAACGACTCCACTAAAAGACAAGATGTGCGACATTTCCTGATTACCTTCTACCGTAATAAGTATCAGTGAATGAGCATAGAATATGGAATTCTGATGTTATTGAACATTGAACCAGAAAACTCATACTTCCATTTTAAATTTACGCCTCAAGGAACTCAAAACAAATGCCTTTGACGACAATACAATGAACACAGCAGCCAGTTTGGAACCTAGTACCACCGTTTGCAAAAATACTTGACTGTTGCTTCTGACTGGGTTGGGGTTTTGTGCGTGTTAAAATTTGCGCGTTAAAACTTGCGCTTTAAAAACCTGCGCTTTAAAATATGCAAATTAGCTGATTCCCTGGGGATTTGAACAATTTTTTGCAGTTTTAAACTTAAAAGCTTGAAGAAGATAACACAAAATGAAATTAAGTATCATAATGTTGCATTCTAGAGTACAAATATCCCTTTCCAGGAGTTTTAAAGTGATTTTTAAACATTAAGTTTTAACGCGCAACAGGTTGATACTTGCATGTGAAACAATCAGCTTGAGAAAAGATGAAATGAAGCTTGTAGAATGGAAAAAAGCCTCAAGCAGTTATATCTTATGATATAAAGCCTCACACTAGTAATTTTTCCATGTATTAGTAATGTTCCATGTAATTCAAGTGATTTTGAAATCTTCTGGATATGCAAATTAGCCTATTCCCAAGGGACCTAAAAAATTAGGGGCTTTTCAAACCAAAAATTCAGGTAACAGATGTAAAATCATATAATGGGGTCACATTTTTCTGCCTAAGAATTTCTCATTGCACAACTTAATTTTTTTACGCGCAGATTTTTAACGCGCGCGCAGATTTTTAACGCACAGAAACCCGTTCCCCTTCTGACTTCTGTTAAGTCCTCAAAAGTAGAAAAGGTAGCAAAGTGGAATATTGATTCCCATGCACACCCAAGTGAGAGTGGTACAGCCAAAATCCAGTCTGGACCAGATCTTCTCTCTAACTCTAAGCACATGGTTAGATTGGACTTTAACCTAATAATGTAAAAAAATTGTACATCTTGTCCACACAATATTTTGACTGTGTATTGTCTGAGATGTTCAACTTTAACTTTACTATACAAAAGAAATTGTGGCACTGTGCTCTGGCAGTATTAAGAAGTACATGTGTCCAAGGTCGTTACTTAAACTTAAGTTAACAAAGCCCAGGCCATACCATGAAGTATGGGATAACCATCCACAAGACCCGAATGTAGCGGTTGTATTGTCAGATAATATATAACTTATAGGATGTATGGTTAACGTTACATCAAATCATATGTCATTTATATGTGACAATGAAAACTACAGCTCATACAATTATGCATCAAGGTTAGCCTCCATAATTACTTTATACGCACTCTATACTATATAAATATACTAATAAGAAGAATTGTCTTAAAATGAAAACTTAAGAAAATTTATTGGCACTCAATTTGTTCAGAGAGTTGGTCAGAAAGGCTGGAAAATATCATTACCAGTATAGTCACAACAAAAAAATGATATAATTTATGGGGGAGGGGGGCAGCACAATAATGATGACTAGCAGCACCATAGCATCTCAGGTCTTCCTATTATCAGCTGCTGTATCAAAAATAATATCTGCACATGGCAAGCAAAATGGTAAACATACATCTATGTTGTTGTCTTTTTGAGCTCATGAAGTTTGGTGGTGCTTGACAAATCTTTTCGTGCGTTTTTGGACTTTACAAAATCTGATGAAAAAAGATAACTTACTGTGCTCGATAGTCTTTGAGCTGACCTGGACACTATATGGAACATGTTTGGACCTCCCTCTGGGCAGTTTTGTGAAGAAACCTGGACAAAACGACTTGGAAATGCCAACTTCTCCTAGATTACGTATAAATGTTGGATCTTACACAAGAAAGGTCAACGGACGAAACCACCGCAGAATGGGGATGCGGTATTGTTGTGGTCTCACATAGACGTTTGCTTGCATTACCTGATATTGTTGTGTCACAAAGTAGGTTACGTACCATCTACTTTATATTCCTCGGTGATTTGGTTATCAACGAGTCAAGAAGTTGCGACAATTTGAGGTCTTTTATCATCTTAAAAGATTGAATGTGCAAAGATACTACAAAATGGCCGACGATTTACAATAATAATTTGGTCGCATGCAATGAGATCATATAACCTCCTTCAATGGTCAAGTCAGTGACCGTTGAATGGCGATTTTAGCATCTATCAAAGTTTAAGTCACCTCAAGCCGTGTTACGAATGTTTTTCAGTGTTGTAACATTTTGACCGATTGATCACGATTTATCAACTGATAAAGAAGAAGAACCCTCTAGTATCAACATAAATGACGGCAATGGCCCGTGTCGAAAGTAAGGTCAAAGCCAGGTCTTGGTACAGGCCAACTCGTTGTTGCTGGCATTGCGCATGACATCGATGGCATGGGACATTCAAGGTCGTAAAAAAACTGTAGAAATGAGCACGATTTTCACTAGATTTTATACTATGAAACAGTCTTATTGGAATGGGTCTTATTGGAACCAGAAGCGTTTGCTCATTTTTTCAAGTATTCATAATGTGCGATAGCCTAGTCTACTGTTCGCGGTCATGAGATGAAATAGATGATTGATGACATGTAACGTTTGAGCCACGCCTTCAGCACATCCCAAAGGCCCGCGTACGGACTGTATGGCTTGGTCGACTACAGCAATTCTACAACAAAGTCCCGACATGTCCTACATAGCTAACCGGCACACAAATTTCTATTCTCACCGAAATCATTCTGGTAGGAACTATAAAAAGGTCAGACCGAAGGCCACTCCGCAATTACTCTGTCAATTGCAGATTTTCCGGCTGTTACATTTCTCTCCCCATCAGCCACCTCCCTATGCAGCTTTTTTTATTACACAATAAATGAGAAGGATTAACTTGGTCACAGTGTGTCACATGCCGAAATTGCTTTCCTCCCTAATCTCAGAAGAGATGTATAAAACTCTAAAACGGAGTAAAATTTTGTGACGGATACAATATAATCATCCTTCCGTGTCATATACAGATGGAGATAGCCATGGTTTTATATCGAGATGGCCGGCGTGGCAGTTAAATTGAAAGATGATAAAGTTTATGAAGTAGCACTTATTTTCGACAGTACAACTGGCTTTGACCTTACTTTCGACAGGTGCTATATTTCATCAGTTTCCCGGGACGCGGACGGAAGGACCATTAGTTGGGATCATGAGTCCCGATAGGATGGTATCAGTCCGGTATCCGGGGATACTAAGATTTCATTACTCTCAATGATCGTCAAGTTCACGGGATAGAAAGTTACTTTCGAATCATAATAATCACCGATGTTACCTTTACTGTAAAGTTATATTTGTTGTGCGATTTTATTTTTGGGTCGTAGTTAGGATTTTCATAGAGGCTATATCAAACAGAACCTACAGTCGATAAAGCCTTTTTTGCAGACTTCTGGCAACGCTGGCATTAACACTTTGTTTTATCCCAAACCCTCACGTTGTTGCCAAACCGAACCAGTGTTCTCCTGTCTGACCTACAGCAGTAACTGCCGAATCTTTGAGTTTGACTCCTTTTTAAATCATTCGCCTTTCGCAGGTCCGTATTTTCCTTCACCTTGTTCAATACATTGAGTGCCTGCACATGGGAGTCGTAGTTACTGTATAAAATAACTCAATTTTCTAGAATAGGTTGGACTCAGTCGGGGATACTGTGTACTGCTGGTAGATAGTACTCCCGGGGATCCCCCAATCTTTAATCGAAGAACTCTTTTATGAGAAGGAATGATTATTAATACAGTAATCAAGTCTCACAGCGTATCCTGGAAGCCCTTAGGGTAAGACCCCCAATAAAGCGGAGAGGACATTATTTGCATGTGTAATGCGAACTCTATCAAACACGGATTTGTCCGATCTTATCCAGGCATTATTACTTTTGCCTGGCAGTCCCCCTGAGCGAAAGTGATAACCACTGTGCAATTGATGTGAAGTTGCACTCTGATCCCAGGTTTATCCCACCTTGGTCTTTAGTGCATACCAACGGTGGTGTACTTGGTGTACTAATAAGAGTAGGTAGTGATTTTTTCTCTTCAAACGACTTTTCAAGGTCTGGAAGTTTCGAAGGCAAAACTAGACTTTTGTGTTTATATGAGTTCATTTGCTTATTTTGCTTATGTATAGTTAACAAGAAATAGTCCATCTTTTTTCCTGGATTTTATCTTTGCCTGTTTTATAGTTACACATATCCGCTGGCTCTGTATGTGTATTTTGGTTTTGAAAAAGCTCCCAACGCTATGAACACTAGATGCGATGATGTACAGCGGCACAGTGTGATAGTGTTAGAATATATGACGACGCATCACTGTTTGTACTTGTAATAGCGAAGAAGAGTCGTTGACATACGATAGAAGTTGGCTTGACACATTTCTAGACCGTCATGTAATAACGTAAAGGGAGAACGTTTAAAAGTCCATATTTTTTGCTGTTTAAGTGTTGGGTTGTCTTTCTGTTTTCAGCTCCGGATCCTGTGCACATCGACCTACGCTAAATCCGGGCGATGTCGAACCATCGGCTTGTCCAATATCGTCTGATCTGTCGGCAAATTGGACGCCTCTGCTCACGGCTCCCGTGTGTATATTCGCCAATTTACGCCCTCGCTACCAATCTTTGTTCCAATTGGAAATTATATTATTTTCATTACAGGTCTGATATATCGAATTACTGCGGCGGGCCACATAGCATCTCGAGGTAAGGCTGGAGATGTAATCCCCGTTGCCGTACAGGTGATTTATGTACGAATCGGCCGCCGCGGAATTAACAGCTGGATCTGGGGTCGCCAGAACATATATCAGGAGACCTAGTTTGCACTGTTGCACAAACCCTCCAAGACCCTCTTTGCCCTGCTTTGTCCCTCCATAAGTTAACACTGGTCCTTTATTGATAAAATTTCTGGTCAAGTCTGGAAGCCAGTAGTTTGTTGAATTCCGGCTAGAAAAAGTTCCGACCATCCCTGATTTTTTTAGTTCCCCCAAGACAAAACCTCTATGTTCTTAAATTTTCATCATTGCCAATATTAATAAGCGTAGAAGCCGAATCGACTACTAGTTAACATTCATGCTGTAGTATTACCTTCAAAATCAGAAGCCGAGCAGATTAGACAGTATATGAGTCGGTATATTACAAGTTCAACCAAGTATCTTTCATCCCTGATTCAACTCACCATTTTATAGTTTTGGCATCTGCGTTATTCATATTTGACCATGCTGAATCATGTATTGTATGCTTTATCTCCGGTTACGTATGTTGTGCCGCGACTCCGGTGGTACACGTCCCGGAAGGGTGATTTTATCTCAGTGTGACACGATGCACACACAACTTTGATGTCCTAATTGAAAAACAATGTTCCGTGCAGGCTGACATGTATTCACAATGGAACAGGAGCAATTTGCATACTCGGTATGCATCATCAGATGTGATGAGCAGGATCTGGAAACACTGTACCAATGTGACATCAACAAAAGATTCCTTCCTATTATATAGCTCTCAACTTTATCTGGTATGATGTGAACTTTATCTGGATATCATGTCTATAAAAAGCAAAGTACAACAACCTGCCTCAACTGGCACAGTGGTATTTTTGTCTATCTATCTATAGTACCACAATGCGGCTTCTCTACTGGTCGCACTTTCAGCCAAGGTCATCGTGTAGCGAGTCATCCTTACTCTTTTCTACACGTGTGTTGGGTTGTTTACGTGCAAGTGGTTTAACGTATGACGCTAACATCTGAAGCTCCTCCGTACACGGAGCCGATGGCTTTATGTCACGCTATGAAATGATTGACTAAACCCCTATATGATACCTGATGATAGTTGTAGACCCCACCCCTACCCCAAAAAATTGCTAGGAATAAATAAAGCTTTTATTGACGATGCTAATATAATTAATTCTCAAAAAACAAACAGACGTCTGTCAGCGGAAGTTTGGTTGGTCGGCAGGTCGGTCGACACGTCAGGCGTTTGTCAAACAATCTTCACCAAAACTCAGCAACCAATCAACGATGTCCGTCCGGCCCGGAGAGGCCTAGGTAGCCCGGTGTCGGGAACAAGCGATATCTCCTCTCATCAGATGATGACGGAGTTGTAACTATTACAACACAGGGGGAAAACAGATTTGAGCATTTGCGCACCAGTGTTCGTTTCGGAGCTCTGCTTGCGAAAAAAACAGGTATCTCGCCATCGATGTCGTCATGACTCGCCGATAATTATTCTTTCTCTGATAAAGTTTTATTATGTTATGTCCATATCTTGGGTAATAATCGAGAGCAGCGCCTATGGGCTCGTGTCACAATCACAGATGGTACTAGTTGATGAATCAGTCAGGTCATTTCCTACAGCACACATAGCTAATCCCTCCACAACAGCCATCGTAATTACAACCATTTCATCTTGGTACCGTGCCCTCAGCTCTGGGAGTGTTCCAATCTAACCAAGTTGTTTGAAAGAGTAGGGAAACTCGTTGAGTATGTAATGATGTTTTTGATGGCGGCGCTACTGCGGGTATCTATACGGCGTTATCGCGAGAGGGTGGCCAGTCCAACTTTGTAACATTACTGCAATTGTTGATTGCTGGGTACAGAACTGCCTTGGTACAACTGAGAAGCTTCAAAACTCAAATGTCGTATCATAGGAGGTAACGTTAGATATGCAATTTTTCTCGGTCCTGCTTGTTCATCCCACCAATAGAGAAAGAATTCGTGTAAGACGAAGGAATTTCTTTGATTGACCTTACTTGTTAAAACCAATTCCTAATACCAAACTTGGAAGACATCAAATACTGGAAATTTTGTAGAAGCCAATTTTGAATGAGTCAAGGGTCAGTGGATTAGCATAAGTCCGAAAATAGGTTGGCTGCAAATTAGCATACTAGTACTTTCCATTGACGTGAACATACATGCAGATACAATAGCCACTGCCTTCCACATCTGTTTTGTTAGAGGACATTGCAGCTGTCTACAATAGCAGCAAAAGATCATTGTCTTGTTGCTTTCACTTTAATACAGGCTACAGTAACCTCCTTAGTAACCGCTGGCTAATACTTTCGCTTGCTAACCAGGGAAGTTTTGAGCCAGCGGTCACTACGGTGGACAGAGGACGATTGGAAAGAACTATTTCACAGAAAATATCAATGGAAGAGTTTCCTAATTCGATGCAATCGTAGCCAAACCCGTATACTTAAATTTGTTTGAGTATAATTGTTTTAACAGAACAGATCGAATGTGTGCAATCAGCAAAATTTTCTTCGTTACAAAAGTGGTTACTAAATACATGTCATGATCTACCGTGTTTCGAGGAGGAGCCTGTGTCTCTATTTGTTTGTTTGTTTGTTCCTAGTATTAGTCAGCTGAAAGCGAAGGCTTCTCTTAATGGATATAGGTGCCAATCAGATGCTCTGATCAACATACGTTCATGGTTTCTTCGACTGGTTTCTTGTATCAAGAAATCAAGACACATGTCATGAAGCATGCATAATAATAATAATATTGCCATGATCTGTTTGGATCATTTGGAGTTGTCAGACATTTTTGCGTTACGGATAGAATGAGCTTGTCTGTTACAAATGGCATCTCTGCCAAAACATTGCTGTATCAATGTAGAATGCACGAACCAGTGCCCTACGATAATATGAACTACAGAACAACGCTGAGGCCTAGCCTATTGACAAAGTGTATAAGAAAGCATTTGCAATACCGTGGAAGAATATGCTAGTGATAATATGATACGCGCATGGCGTAACTGCATCTGGTAAAAAAATGTTTCGTCAAAATATTCCCTGTCATGAGAAAACTCCACCACTCATCATCGTTCCTAGCGGTATTCGTAGAGTCATATTCGTCGTACGCTAGGTTTTCGACAACAGGGACCGGTCTACCAAATTCAGCTGTTTCTGTGACGGAAAGGTTGTCGTGTGGATCCTTGTCGATGGTCGGTTCTGCTATAGCTTGTCCAAAAATCCGTTCGGAAAAAAAAAGATCGTCTGACGAATGTGACTGCTCTGTTTCCGCGCGACTAATGTGATTATTACCGGGACTGTTCTGTGTCCTTCCGCGGCGCTCTCCCACAGATGTGATGCGGCAGAGTCATCCTTCCACACAATAACCTTCTGATGACTCATTCTTCCCGCAGTAATGACGTTTTCTCCGCCAATTTCGCGTCGACAAAGCCCCATTTCAGGAATGATTGATTTGCGTGTATACATTTATACAGCCCTGACATGTGTTGACCTAATGCCGCGCTTGCCACATTGAGGGAATGATTAGATGCGGATTAGGGTGATTGAGATCCCGATTATGCCGATGGGCAAATTGATAAATCTGGCCAGATTAACAGATCGCGATTGATAATCTTGTACCACAGCCACCTGCTCACTTGGAGCTTTACAAATAATAACCCCAAACAAATTATCTATTTCCAGGCAGCGGTGTTTGCAGAGCGTTGGGGATATTTAGTTAGTAACGGTCCGCTTGTACCGTTGATTATTGTCAAGGCTATAATTACCGCCATCCTTTCGAACAGATGGAGCACCAAGTGGTGAAATAGAGTTGTCAACATGTCTTTTCAGACGGGAATATCAATGATGCTAGTTTGTGTATGAATAGTGGGTTCTGTTCGAGGAATAAAAAAAATCTCCCAAGAGAGAACGCTATTGCAGAGTCCTCGGCAACACACAGTGGGAGCAGGAGACACAACTCCAGTTGTGGAAGCCTCCGTGGCAGGCTTCGCCGGCCGGCCCATATTTGGGTGGCTTATTCATTTTTGTGTGTGCTGCTTTCAAATTGTATGCTGTTATCAGTCTGCTACCGTATTTCTGACAGACGTCCAGTCTGTGCAAAGCCAAATAGGCGCATGTTTTAGGCTGGCCGACTGTCAGAAATCCAGTAGTAACCTGACAACTTCAATGAATCAGACAACCGCATATAATAAAGCAATAAAAGACTTAAGCCGTGGATCTGCAGTGCTATGGAGGCTAGGTAGAATTATGGGATTGGACGTGTAAAACCAAGGTCAACTCTGAAGGTTGAGTCAGGAGCGTCAGATAGTAATTTGGGCGAATTTAGTCTTTGTTCTCTTACTGTATCGTTAGTTATTGTAGTAATAATACGAGTAGCATTGCTATACATATTAAATATCAAAATGTGGAGAAGTAAGATTTGCCAAAATCGTCATTCAGATTGGATGTTCCTTATTGCTGTGTAGATGTAACGATACTTGTAGGGAAAACATTTCCAGCTAGTTCTCTGAGTTGGTCGCTATCGGTTGACAACATCACTAGTAGTTCCTATTATGAAATCAGTCCAAACTAATCGGAAAATGTTTGTCCGATATGTACATAAGACCTGAAACCAAGAAGAAAAAATAAACGCAAACGAAAGATTGCATGCTATGAACCCGCTCGGACACGGTTTCCATTTACTAGTATCGGTACCACGATCGCACCGCTTGAACTCCCGCTTCTCGCCTGCCCACAGTTTTTCCCGATGCACTACACGTCTGCTGCCGGCCCATTATACAGACGACCTTCGCTCAATTGAAAGTGTCAACGCAGTGAATCTGATTTGCCGTTGTACTTTGGCACACCAGGACGCCAGAAGGGCACGTAGTTCTGCGTAATTTGCTCTGAATGCGTGGTAATTGGATTTGGGTGGTGTGCGAGCACCATGCTACAATAGCGATCCCTTGCCGCAGGTACATGGTCAGACAGGCCCTAAGCATGGGGATAATAAAAAGAAGACACGTGAGTAGCTTGACATCCCATAGTTAGAGAATCGTGAGGTAGGACTAGTTACCTGATGCGGAAAAGTCCGCTATGCATATGAGTTGTCTCTTGACTTGTGGGGGAAGTAGTAGAAACAATTGAATTTTACACGTCATTCAATCTGACATATTCAGTAAATGAATTGCTGCAACACACGTCGCACGATTCAATTTAATAACCACACCTCATACCACGCCCGGCCAAGAGACCCATAATGGCTCTGACAAACATGTACGTCATACGGTTGTCGTGCGATCGCATATTGAGGGCATTTTTCGGGGATAACCGTGCACATGTCCTACAAAATTAACTGTATTGTTTCGGAATAGACTATGCCAAGTTCGATCCTTGTCGGCAATTGGTTCTGTCACGGCCTGCTTGATAGTTCTACGACGACCTGCGACGAATGTGACCACACCCTAAGCGGCTACCTTGTATCAAAGTTTCCGTGAAATTTCCAGTGGACGTGACAGGTATTAATTGAGGAAGGTCAACTGAGGCAAAGCGCCCACAGCAGATTTGCTATTTTTGCCAGAGTTGTCTTCAAGAGAATTTGACAGCTCTTTTGGTAACTAACGAAGTCGATTTCAACTCGTGTAAGCACAAATACAAGTCGACGCACAGCAGCACAACCAGCCAGAGCATTGCTCCTACTTTTGTCCCATGTCACCGGATGCCATGGTTAAGGCGCGGCCACAGTCCTTGTGCGATGTTTGTTGTAGAATCTTCAGCAGGACTATGACAAGAATCTACGATGACATTTACTGTATAGTCACAAGACATCTGAATTTTGCACGACATATCCACGACTTTAACAATTATAACTTCAACTCGCTATCGTAATCCTAGCCTGTCGTGGTAACATGTCCCATGCTTACGTTTTGTGATTTTTTGTTCCGAATGACCTTACATACTTCTCGGACAGATGACGACATAAAAGAGTATTTTTGAATTAGCTAAAATGGAATGGCCATAACTTTTATTGCTGAAAAAAGTCGGTCAGCAATTTTATCACAAAACTCAAACAGCTAAAATCCCCCTGACGTAGCAGTCTTTTGCTAACATGTCAATATGATGTAACGTATTTTTGTTTATTTCGTGCTGACCACAAGCTGTTTTTGATTGTTGATGTCTTTACATGGCTGGCCTCACCGGAAAACAATAGTAATCACAAACCAGAACATAATCAGCCACAAAAAACGGCAATAATCACACTCCCACCGGAAATGCTGTACGGTGATCAGTCGTTTAGTACAAAATGACCAAAATTTACCCCAATAAAGCCACATGTTATGCACCATTCAGTCATTTGCACCTGTACAAAGCTATCAATCTTTCGCAGCGGAGACAGGGACACGTTTGGAAGCCAGATGGCCCTTTTCCCAAGAGAGAGAGTGTGAGTGAAAGAGACAGAGAGAGCAAACTGGACGGCCTGCTTCATAATGTTGAATCACACAGGTCATTGTCATTGATCAGCTGTCTTTATGCAAGCTGAAGGCCATACGTCATCATCAAACGATATTTGACCAAAACATGAAAACGTGAAGTGTTGCACAAGTTGGTCTGGGAATAGAGACAAAACGTTGTGTTTCATCAAAGAACAGATAGGGTATGTCTGTTTTTCTCTGGTACTAGTTCAGAGCGACACAAGGTCATCTTTTGCAGCCATTTTCCCGACCTCTGACCTCTCCCGTACCCGTGGCATTTAACTGTGACGTAATTTGCCTCTTCACGGCTGTTTCACATGCCATGTTTTACATGTCACGGTATTTTGCGTATTCTACTATGTTTTATTTCATCGCGATGATGTTTGTCTTGTTAACTTTATGTCTAAGTGTTAGAATCACCGAATATTTGTAAATCGGAAGAAGTTATTTCTATAACTAATCAATGTGACTTAGAAAGAAAAACAATATGATGTAAGATTGTACACAGCGTGTAATTATAGACCTTAAACAGCATAGAGACATGAATGCCAAGAGACTTGTGTGTCGAAACTTTTTAGAGGTGGCAAACTGTACGCGTACAATGTGTTGGACAAAAGCATCTGGGGACATTGGTGTAAAGTCTCATAACTCGAGTATTACTTAACAGCCCGGCGCGTAGCTGCAGGCGCCATTGGGAAACCGTCGCTCATTATTTACACCACTGCCCCATGTACAATATCCAACGCTCAACTCTCCGTGGCAAACTTGTCAGGCTATTAGGACACACCCTGGTTTTACATGTACTGTCAGACATGCTAAGACTTTCACTCCGCGTCAGTCCCTTGGCAGTTGCAATATATTGTCAATTACTCAACATTAGGAAACCGCATCAAAACGCTTTTAAAGCTTGATTTTCTTTCCTTCGTCTCCTGTATTGTGTCCTGCTATTGAGTTCGGCATCAGGTGAAGGCCGGACCTGCTCTTGCAAAGTTTCCAAATTTTTGTCCACTGTTTTACTTCTGTTAATAATATGCGATCTTGTACTTGGTCTTCATTTAGTATTTCCTGATGCTTTTGAATTTATGTCTATCTTAAGTATGGGCGTCAACATAAGTTTTGAAAACTTGATTGTGTCATCACTTTGCCTTCGCACTTATAAGTTATATGTTTATAGACATAATTTCAATTTGAAAAATCATCGTCAATGTCACCATCAACTGATAATTTCTAGGACGATGTATCTTAAGACGACCGAAACACGCCAAACGTTCTAGATCTACTTGTCGTAAGTACGTGTATCTGTTGGTTCGCCCTTGTCCCTCCAGCCGGTTTATTGTGGGGTAACCAGGCATGAAGAGTGTACCCGCGCGACGGGCCGTGATTACCTCCCCCCGCAGGACCGGGAACACCCAGCAAGCACCAGATTGGGAGCTGATGAGCGACTAACGACCTACAGATTGGTGCGGATAATTGCCAATTATATCCTCAGTACGGCCTTCGCTAGCACATTGTGACGTGAGCGCGTACATTTTGAGTGGCAAAAACACAGATTTGCAACAACCACAGCATAGGCTGAAGCGGTGTGATGGGTTCGTCATACAGTCGACCTTCCCGCTTAAATCCCTTTCGACGCGATCACATTTGTTTTTTGATCGTCGTGCAATCGGACACGTAACTGAGGACATTCTTGGGATCGTCGTACAAGTGTCGAACAAAAAGTCAACTGTCTTGTTACGGAAAAAACTTCCCTTGTTGGCGGTATTTCTTATTAACGTTACCTCCTATGTACATATAATTTTATAAATTCTACTAAATCAAATTCAGTATGGAATGTGTCTACTCTAGTCGAATGCTAACTCTAAACTGTAATTTGTTGGATTCGACTTCTTTTCCTGAGACAGCGAAAGACAAAGGACCCCACCTTTTTTATAATGTCTTGGTTCTGTGAAGTCAGGAGGAAGGTCGTTTTATATGACTCGTGACATGTATGAGTGACACGTTGTCTTCTTTTCTTCCTTGAGCTTATTCTTGACCTTGATCGTGATTATTTAAACCGACATGAATCTTGTTTATGTTTACAATTCGCCCATGATGGTTCCTTAACGCCCCACTGCTTGTTGTAAACAGCGAACTTGACCGGTATGTGTGACGCGTACCGCCGGTACTCATCACTCTGTGATGGGCGGTGATGTGTGTCCTTGGCGCGGGTGCTGCCGGTGGGCAGGTGGGGTGCATGGCGGCAGTCGGAAGTGCGGACAGCCGTAAGCAGGCGTGGATAATGGATGGAAGACCGGGCCAGATGCCTGCTGCTGAGGTTCACAACAAAACGCTGAAGTCACCACGTACGCTTACGCCTCCCGATGGTAATCTGTCAAAACCGTCCGACTGCCCATGTATATGTGTTCTTGGATCAATGGACGGTTACTATGTGTGCGGCGCGTTCGCCGCGTGAACTTGCACTTCGCAAATTCTGCTGTGAAGCTAGATTTGAGAACCAACTCAGTTGCCACGAAAGCCTTGAGCCTGTTATCTGTAAGAAATGTCATTCCATACCTGGCTGCAGAGACACCGTCTCTATATGTCCATTTTGTCTGAGGAATAAACGTTAATGGCTACACATCTACAAAAAAAGTAAAGTGGCGAACGGTAGACAATAGATAACAGTATGAGGTAATTTCCAAAGCACATGTTACGGAGACCCTCCCCCCCAAGCATGAATACTTAATATGTTAACGGCGGAAAAATTGAGGCATGGTCGTGGATGTATTTTACAGGCTTGTGACGGAAGACGTTTCCTTAGAAATTTTTCCACGGTTAGTTCTGTCTTACGACCCAAAGAGAAATCGCACGGCGACTGCAGCTGTGACTCTCAAACTGCCGTTTTTAACCCCCTGCATCCTGAGAATTTCTCTGCTTTTGGGCAGAAGTTCTTGTTTCATGTCAGCCTTCGTTTTATGAACTTGACTCAAACACTGCGCTAAGGAACTCCCTATTCTTCTTACCAGAGTCCATCAATGTTTTCATCATCAACTCCGGACGAGCCGGAAAACAGGAAGACAAGCAATCAACAAGTAACAGAGCCGGAAAGCTGTTCTGAGTCGACATACCGGGCATCATTATCATCACCGTTATTGTTTACAAGACAGGGCCCCTTTAACACCACTTAACTTGCGCTCCAGAACTATTGAACAGCGCCCGGTGCTGGAGGTGTCACGTTAGACTTGATGATGGATCGTTTGAAGTTGTTCAGAGAGACATCGCACCTGTAGTGTGGTGGGTCTGGATTGAAATATGGAAGATGCATTTCTTGTCTGATCACAAAAAAAGCAGTCTGCTCTTTCGATAAAAACATGTGACTACCTTCACGAAGAAGGCTATACTTTGGGTAGCGCGAGCGCGCGTTCGTGTGTCTATGAGTGTATTGGTCAGTAAATTGATTGGATGGATTAGTTTCATATTTGCTGTGATGGCGGGTCTTGACAAAATGATGATTAAACATTTAACATGAAAAGATTTTTGATCCCCTAGCGGTTTGCTACGTTTCTGCAGCGTAACTTCCGTTTTTCTATATAGTGTTCTGGACATGCTACGGTCATGATTTTGGGTGGTGAATAGCTCTTCTGCTCAGGAAAAACGACATGAGTTGGTGCCATCTGACAGCAATTTCATCTTTCTTTGAAATTGCAGCGGCGTTTACCTACTTTGAAACATTAAAGCTGGAGGACCAAAGTGTGCCCGAGAAAGATAAAAGCTAACTTTGCCATGGATTACCATAGTATTCTCTAACATTTATGTTTTCACGGTCACTATTTAGAGGACTTTGTCTTACCCGTAACTTTGTCTAAGGCCACAGCAATATCTTATGGATGTCATCCGCTACAGACTTTAAAAGATAATGAGATGGGATAAAAAAACTAGATGGCTAAATTTTCAAACTAGACAACATAAACGTTGTAACAAAAATTGAAGTGACAAAACATGGTAGCATAGCCAACAAATCATTTATTCCTGTATTCAAGAAGTGAACCAGTGTACGTAGTAAAATGGGCATAAGTAGTAGTAAGTGGTGCCACCTTTACAATAATCCAACTAGTTTCACTACAGTTATGGCTACCTCGCTAGTGTCACTTCTACACGTACAATTATTAGGCTTCAATACAACACATATTCTCTTCTTCGCAAGCTCCGAAGAGAACTCCACTTCCTGTCTATGTACACAACAACACGGGAATGGTAGTTGCCACCGTCAGCGCACGGCTGGCATTTATTGCCCGTGCCATGTTTACCATCTCCGAAGAAGAAAATAATTTTTTTTAATCAGGCTAGAATTAATGAACGCGCTGATGTCACCCATAAAATTTTTGCTCGCTGTAGTGCAAGGATTGGTTTTTGAAGACGATGCGCTTCTCGAGATTACCGATTAGAAATTTCAATCCCCAGTATAGTTTATCTTAATTTGATTTGCATTGATTTACTTCTTACTTCAACAATTCACATGCATCTATATGCATAATTGTTGGACATTTATATGCATCTATATGCGAATATGCTGGAGAATGCTATTCATATGTAACGTTATCAATTTATTTTTTGTTTGATGGTGACGTTGATATAACTCAACTTTCGTGCGTCGTCATCACGTCTGTATTTGTTAACTCCTGTTTTATTATATTTCAGCCATACCATAGGTATGGTGAAATATATTGTATTCGTAATGTTTCTTTCTTTCTTTCTTTCTCCTGTCAAATCTTCAAATCGAATCAACTCCGCCGTTCCTAAATCGATTGACTTGAAATTTGGCACAAAGATAGAGTAAGCCAATACCCTTAGGTGATTTTTTCATTTTTTTCATATCTGCCTTTAAAATGATTTTATTGAGGTTTTTGTCAATTTTTATGTATATTTTGGGCTCCTGTACCCTGGTATTACAGCCGAATGACGTGAAATTTGGTACAGAGGTGCCCTGATCATATGCCCACGCAGATTTAATAACAGTTTTGGCATACGGTACAACAAAATGCCTAATTTTGCGATTTTTAGCCATTTTTTTGACAAAAAAAGGACATTTTTGCCTCCTGTACCCTCGTTTAACAACCGAATGACTTGAAATTCGGTATAAAAGTGCCTTTCAATTATGTGCACACGAATTCAAGAACAGTGTTCCCATACAGTACAACATAACGCTTAATTTTGTGATTTTATGGCCATTTTTTGACAATAATTGGACATTTTTGGCTCCTGTTCCCTCGTTTTACAACCAAATGACCCGAAATTTGGTAAAGGGGTGCTCTAGATTTTCATTCGAATGACCCATGTATAATTTTTGGCATGGAACACTTTAAAATGATATATTTGGGAATTTTTGGGGTCATTTTCCAATGGCCAAAGGGGTCAACGACCTCAAGGCCTATTGTTGCATGAGGGAGATGGCTGAAATATGCTGTATTTGCTCTCAAGCAAATGTCGGCCTTTCTAGTTATGAGAAAGAAATGTACTGAAGAAAACAACTTCAACGTGTAACATTACGAGGAACCTTCTTTCGGTAAGTAAGTTGCAATTGGATATTATTTGCTAGAACTTCAGACTTTGAAGTTCCCTGATTGCTGTTGCTAAAATCACTCCACGCACTAGCAGCGTCCGTTTCACTGTACAACAATTCTTCTTGATGTTTTTCTTTTCTTCAAGTAGCTCTTTTCGGCAAGAACACTACAGACGAGTAAATTTGCCTGCGACCAGGTCAAGTATATGGTGACTACGAAAGGTTATCCGACCGCCAAAGGTTGTCCCAACGTAACGCCGTCGAACAAACATGCATCAAGTGTTCAATCAATTCTTAGAACAACAGTGTGAAGTGATAAGAAAATAATTGTCTTGGTGTGATCGATAACAGCGGTCTCCGACATCCGTAAAAAAGAGGCAGTTCGAGTTGGCACAAGTATCTGTGAACTGCACAGACGGGACGCAAGATAACAGTGCTGCGTATTTGTACATGTGTCGGGGCTGTGTGTGAACAACGTTCGGCTAGGTCAACATTTGCCGTGTGAGTCTCACGACCTGGGTAACTCACATGGAAAATAATGTGTGATAATCGACAAAATGTGTTATCTTGTTCTAAGCTCTCCAGAAAGGCAGCAAGTTTATTCTTTTCTAAAAATTGATAGCAATCTAGAATCAATAGCGAGCGGCTCAGAATATACTTTGTCTTGATACTGATATCTCCAGGACAAGTTAAGAGATACCAACATTTTAAGAAATCTACTCCAATGCTACATCAATGAAAGGCATTGAGGTCGTCTGTATTGTGCTAAGGTGCTAAGGTGCATAACATAAAAGATTCAACCACTGTATTTCAACGCATTTTCACGAGCCGTAAAAATCACGGCCGCTACTACCTCGCAACCCAACCTCTGTTGGAGTATATTTCAAGTTGTTTACTAAAAATGTACTGAATGTGTATAGCATGAAACATCGTATCGCAAAACGAAAAGACTGAACGAATTTTTTCTTAGGGCTGTCTCGTTTTGTTCACGGGGAAAGTTGTTGGGTCTTAAAGTTTTACGCCTCGACAGATTGCATTCAGGAGGTAAGACTGAAAACTCCTGAACACGTGACGAATCAGAAAAGGTGAATATGTAAGTCTATAACCTACGTACCAAGGGATGCAAATGACAGCATATATACTCGGTAAGTACATTTCGCACACTAACGTATTATAGTGGCAATTTCACGTGCAAATACACACAATTTCGTGTTATTTCTAACGATGAAGTATCCATGAATCAAGTCCAGGTACACATTTAAGTAAATGGAATATCCTGATGATTAAATGAATGATTAATCATCGTAGGCTTACGTTATAAAGTGACGTGTAAGAAGTGACGTATAAGTGTGGTACATGTATAAGAGGTTGAGTGTCACATATATCATAAACGCATCATCCTTAGCAAACATACAGACTGACAGGGCGTTTGTCATCGCGTGATTATGACGTAAATATAGTCCACCATGTTGGATGGTTAAACATGAAGGGCGCTGGGTTGATTTGAATTTGTGTTCTGTATTCATCTTCGCGCAATTATGACATTTGCGCCTTTTGTCAAGCACTGTAGCAGATGTATTCAAGAGAAAGGCGAATAGACAAAAGGGCAAGATTTTCTCGTTTCAAAGGAATCTTGGCTAAGGGGAAGATAAACAACAGAACTATAGTTTTAATGCTCCGCATCTAATAGATTTATGTCATCCTTCATTAGTTTAAAAGTGATGCAGATTCATGTTAAAATAGTGGCATAAAATCTATTATCCCTTCACGCTACATAATACTGATCTCTATGCCTTGGCTTCATTGTTCAATAGAAAAGAATAATCTTTGGGGGTGACAATACTAGTCATTTCCGCTAGGTGTCGGCACCACGATCCGAAGGCTGTGAAGTTGTCCCATTAACGATGGCGCGATTGTTGACGACACCAATGAAGTTCTGTCTAGTTTGAGGATTTGATATGACGATTTCTTTTGAAAGAAGTAAACTTAAAATTTGTCATTTTCTTCATCTAGTAAGAGATACCATGGTTGGTACGCCTGACCGAACACTCACTGTTGATTTTGTTCAGGACAGAAATATTACACTACATTATGTTACAGGCTGAAAAGTATTTCAGAAAATATTTATAATGAAATAATAACTTGGCTTTGTTTTTTTCGACTTTTGTAAATGTGGCCTACTTGTGACGACTGGTCGCATTTTATTTGTATAGTTTTGTGGTTGTGTTTCTTCTGTATAACTACCAAAATCGTGCAAATCCTACTCCTTGTGATCATGGCCAATAGGAAATATAATGAGCGTTGTCACATTTAGTATATACATACATGTATACGCGTACGCTGTATATGGTATAGCCATGTTGCATTCCGTGTGTATTCTGGAAAAAAACTTAATCTTATTCTTTATCATGAGACTGTCAAAGCAGGGCTGTTCTCCCAGCAAGTTTGGAGGCGTATGGGGTTCTACTGGCAGGTTGTCCTTTGCTGTGTTTTTGTTGGTAATCTCGTTGTGTGGCACTGTCAACAGTTCTGGACAACACTGTACATCAATATCTAAAATCTAAGCTCGAAGCAGATGGAATGTTAAAGAAAACTTTTCTACGAAATGGCAAGGTTTTAGTGGTGAGTTTTGCTTTGCATGCCAAACTGATGTCGCGCAGCCATAGCTATGGACGTGCCTTGCAATTTGAGAGAAAAATCTTCCAGCACTACCCCGCCACACACACGGCATGTTCGCACTAATTTCAGTAGGCAAATACCAGATTACCACACCAGCGTGAGGGACTGCTCGTGCGGGGAGGCGTGGCTTTCTCTATTGTGAAGATTCGTAGATAAAATAATTAGTGGAAGCCTCAGGCCCGTACAGTTTTATGTGTGTGGCATTTCTTGCCAGGCTGCGTCGGGTCACCACAGAGCAAACTCCCCGGCTTTGGAACAAGAAAAAAGAAACGGTGTGACGGTTTCTCATGAACAGGGTCCCCCAGCCAGGAAGGAGCCGAAACGTGGGTCCACAAAATAAAACAACAATTGTCATGGGTTGTGGGCTGAATGTGTGCCAAGGTAAACACGCTGTCTAACGCCACAATAGCCCGGCTCTCGCTTGTGTGCCCATTGATCAGGTAATCGCAACAGGATCCCGCTTAGGATTGCTCAGTGGCGGCAGCAAGTCTGGGTCCGGCCCTTATCGGGTTGCGTCCCATTCAGCCTCGCCGGGCGTGCACCTAGTCATTATACCGTGTATCTCCACCTCTAATTGTTTGGCTTCCTCAGCTCAAACCGCGCAAAAACAAAGTGGAATAAGGACAGGTAACAATTCTCTTCCTTCAGACCCATTCACTGACAGGTCTGTCTCCGTACGAGGCACCATCTCACACCTGCCAGCGCTCCGTCTCACCTGTCGGGCTGGCGACGATCCGTGCCGAGGTCTGACCCTGTAGTCCGCGGGAATAATAAACATGGCACCCGTAAACACGCCCTGGCGTGCCCCGGTCCCGACCCTGCCGGCTAAAGTTGCGCCGGGAAGAACAGGCGACCATGTAGGGTCAGTGTATGGTCAGAAACCTCAATAGACTCCGCTGGTGTCAAGCTCACAGGGTGGAGACTGTCATGGGCTCAGATGTACACTCTATACAGAACTGACGCCGAGCGCATTCAGTTTTCCAGCCGCCCCTCCTCCTCTGCTACTTTTGTACACAGCACCTCTGAACCCACTTGACAGCGCCACAAAAAGACGGCACATGATCCACGCCGCGTCCCAGACAGGCTTCAATCTCACCCAAAAA
Organism: Branchiostoma floridae; assembly: GCF_000003815.2. Lineage (NCBI taxonomy): Eukaryota > Metazoa > Chordata > Leptocardii > Amphioxiformes > Branchiostomatidae > Branchiostoma > Branchiostoma floridae. The sequence goes on along the minus strand of NC_049980.1, from coordinate 20,264,714 downwards.
GGTTCTGATGATTGTGGGGGTAGTGGTGGGGTGAACTTTGCTACCATCCAAATAACCTGCCAGACAGACGTTCGGACAGGTGCAACTCACCTACGGGGTTATTTCCAATCGCGTCCGGAAAAGACCACACTGCCGAGCCGGTCACTTCTGGCGCCAAGCTTAAAACAACAAGTGAAATGTGCCTTGAACCACGCGTAAAAATGAACCTTATATATCACCCATCTCTTTGTTGGTTGATGATTCTCCACGCTTTCTCCTACTTGTGATTATGAGCTGGTGAACGCACCGCTCCCTTTCAGTAGTCAGACATGATTGATACAAAAACCAAACAGTAAAACAATCTGCTCTTGAGTTACATTGTACCAATGTACTTGTTGTGAGCATGATTGTGTAAGGGCCATTCTGTGGTCGTGTGCCGCCAATAGTACCGTTCGTTGACTCGCCTAATCTTATCTCGATGTTCCAAAAATTACCCACTTGCAGGTGGGCCAGGGTTCGTAGTGCACCAAACCGCCCAACCCCGCACTGAACTCTCTATGTTGACGCCATCTGGGGTGTAACGGAAAGATCTGGGCACCAGAGTTCAGGCACAGGTTGTTATCTTTGTATCATAACCTAGTAGGATACAGTTTTTTGAGATTGAAGGAAGTCTATATGAGAAATAATGCATTAAAGGCATGTACAGTGCTAGAGGGCATTGGGCATGTCTTGAGCCCGAGCGGGATAAGAAACCAGGAGAAAGGGCATATTGGTAAAGGGAACATCGTGATCAACTTACCCTCAGTCAGTCGACATTTGCCACATTACACGATGAACACATGTCTCTGATTGACATACTACCGTGGCTCTTCTTATGCTTATGATTTTTCACCTGTTTGTATTTTGACTGAATTGTCCTGTGACGATTTCGTATTACTATCAGCATACCAAAAATCAAGTACTACAATGACATTGCTGTTCAAGTACAACCTCGCACCCCCGAAGCGATCAACCATATTATGTGTGTGACCCTCTCTTGCCAAAGTTAGTTATCTCTCATTCAAGTTTCAGAATATCGTTCTTGGCAACCTGATGGGGGCGATTCAGTTACCCTGCGGTAGTGGTGGAGGGGTATGGTGATACTGCTGTGCTTTATACCGACTGTAAGGTGTCCCGCGGATTATACCAGACCCGCCCGGTCCCTCCTCCCTCCCTGCGGGACAGTGGTGCGTCCCACGCCCAGAGACAATGAGAGGCGGAGAACCGCTAACAAATTGTCACATCCCCACGTTTGACAATAGGATGCTCACAGTTGGCGGGCGTAAAGCTCATTACAAGGATACATAGAGTTGACCACAGTCCGTTACCTACTGTAAACATGGCTAATCTGGTGACGACGGCCTGGGCATACTAATTACCTAAGGTTTGTACACGCGGGGAGAGGGTCTGAGTTTTCAACACTCCCTCCCCACGCTCCTCGGCCGGAGTTTACTGAAGACTAGTCTTCAGCAAAGGCTAAGAGTTCGGCATGAGTTAGTTCAGCTGCGGGCACTCTCGCATATATTTGGCGACCAGTCAGTGTAGTACACGTAGTGACGAGTACACCTGTAGACCCCGCAACATCTCTACCAGTTTGGGTCCTTTGTTTTTTCCCTCCTTCATAATCATCTCAAATATAAGTCTTTCACGCTAAGGCTCTCCAGTTCGTCATGATCCGTTACCTGTCAATGTGTAGAGAAGGATTAAAACAAGAAGAAAATTGTATCTTTGACTAGATGTGGACAACGCGCCAGTCGCATACACATCCGCACAAACTGTTAGGATACCTCTGACAAAACTTCCGATATTTCATCATGCTATAAATCGTAGTGCTATACTTTTATAGTAGTGATTGCTTTCAAAGAAACAACTTAATCCCCTTTATATTATGCGATTGCAGGTATTGGCGATTAGTTATTACACCGAGAAGGTTAAAAAGAGAACCTTTCTTGATTACACATAAACATTGCTGGTGGGGTCACGGAAAACCCGCGACGAGCGAAGGGCGACGACCAATCAGCAGTCGTCTCTCAAGTCACCGTCATCACGTGTTCAGAAAATTGCTGCGTACCCAATCGCACTACCCGCCCCAGAGAGTTGGGAATTTTTTAAGTATTTTGTGTCAGCTGGGCACACGAGTTATCAGTACAGACCACCCATTCTGACTACACGTATTGGCGGCAGTGACGGGGCGAGCTGGCGGTGCAAGTAGAGATCACCAGGACCAACGGCCTCATGAACCACTCACCACCCATCGAGTCAGCAGCGATGCCCGGCGACCCTCCTAAAAGTAAGAACCACTCGCGCCGAGTCCGTACCGTACCCACATGTGTATATCCTATAGCGCCTGGCCCAGTCAGCGTGGATTGGTTACTTGTATTCTCTGTAGGAGGCGTCGTAAAACTACTGGCTTGTTATGGTCAACTCGATGCCTTACTATACCTTAAAATCACACCTAAAAACAGAAGTCCTGTTTAAGTCAAATTTCTACCAATCCATGCTTGTACATTCCAGACAGCCTAGGTAGCCAGGCCCGTAGTGTGGTGTTGGGCACCGGTACTAGTAGTGTCGGTACCGGACCTGTTTGGTTCAAGGCACCAATGCAGGGCCGCATCATTCTGTTGTCATGTAGTTTCAGCAGGTAGATGTTTACGACAAATTTAGTATCTTGTGACACAGAAGTTTCAAGACTACACAGTAAAAATAGTCCGTCTGTAGTTGTTTGTCTAACACGTTTTTACGGTCTGTACGAGCGGTCCATACAGGTAGTACACACACGGCGGCACACTGACATTTGTACGGCCCTGTGTTGGCTGAACACAAATCGCTATAATAATTCACCTGCTTCGATAAAATTGTCGCTGGCCTAGATCAGTGCTGGCATATGGCACCTCCCTCGAACAATGGGGCCAGCCGACACACACCAAATTTACATGATATGTGTATCATCCTGGCCAGTAGTGGCCAACCACACTGTACTAGTAGTCTGACAAATGTGAAACGGCTTTGTCCGTGTGGTAGCAACGAAACTTTCCCAGTACCCACACCACAAGGCGAACTTACAACGTCTTAAACATGGAGGACGTGAAGACTAACCATCAAAAGGAGAGTTTCGTGACGTTTGGTTAGACAAATTGTATGTCATTATACCATTTGTTCCAGTCAGTGGTTGGCTAGTTCGCTCCGCCCTGTCTCTGTACGCGTGTGTGTGTATGTGTGTGCTATGGGAATGGTGTTCTTGCTGAAGTGTGGGTCCCGCCAAAGAAGCCTAGCACATTTCTTATATCCAGAGATCATCCGCGTTTAAATCACATATCTTGCGGCTTAATACACCCCTCCCACAAAACGTGTAATGACACAAAGTCCACTTGGTTACCCTCTCACATGTAGCAATCAAAATGGCTCTGGGCATGCTTATCTTTCAAGACAATCGTGAGAATCCTTGTACTTCAATTAGGAAGCACGCCGGCTATTACTTACTCTTTTATCATTGAAAGTGGATTTATGTTGAGGTTATTGTCTGTGGGAACCCCCAAGTGGACGCGGCACTACGTCAGCGTTTGATTAAAAAAAGACGACAAAGCATTGTGTATTGCTGGGAAAGTTGTTAAGTCTTGGTAGATGCTGACGACCGAGGAAGTACTTAGCAGAGATCTGAATGCAACACAATTATGACAGGGATACGAAATTTTCGGTTGATGAATTAGTTGGATGGACATTACAGATGTCCGGTCCACACCCTGTAATAAAGTACCAGAGTGCGCTGTACGGACCCTGAGGACTTCACGCAGAGCCTAAAAGTGTGTTGACGACGGTTGTTATGTCAAATTTACCAGTCAACGAAGAACGTGATCAAGAGACACAAAATAAGTTCATTTTGACAGTCTACATCTTAACTTGCGTATGTGATTTTGACCTGCGCTGCAGCTTTCCAAAAATGTGCTACTAGTGTATGAATTGAACACATGAAATATATATATATGTTTATACCTTGTCTTACCTGTGTCGATGTGTTAAGGTTTTATCTAGTTCCAACTAGGTTTCATTTTTGTTGTTGACATATCATAATACTGTCTCCACACACACCTTTACACCAGAAAATCGCCGTAATGCCATGTGTGTGGGATGCGGGTCGCACATCCACGACCAGTACATCCTACGGGTGGCGCCCGACCTGGAGTGGCACGCCGCCTGCCTCAAGTGCTCCGACTGCAACCAATACCTAGACGAAACCTGCACTTGCTTTGTGAGGGAAGGGAAAACATATTGTAAAAGGTGCTACGTAAGGTGAGGCCTCCAAAATTATTGTTTCACATACACGAGTGCATGTACATGCTTCAGTTATTTGATTTTGGTACGAAAGTAGTCGTTCGAAAACACAAACTCATCGTTTGAAATCAAAGTTGACTATTTTCATTCAAAATTGTAGATGCTGTACTGTACTTAATGTTTTTGTACACGAAGTGAATATTGTTGAGTGATCTCATTTCTATATATGATTTATTGCATTCTTCCGTGACATGGCGTCCCTCAAACGCACAGCACGTAAATGAAGAAAAACACACATGTGGGTTTTCACTAATCACGTTGTTACATGCGGAGGCGGGGTTTACTGAGGTTTTGGGTTCCAGTGATATCGTAACACACTGACCGTATCCGTGTTTACTGCTACACCGTTTCTCAACGGTTATACCGGCCCTCCACCTCCTCCACCCTAGCTGTACATACATACACGAACTACATTGATAGGCTCCCAGATCAACCGATAGCTTTTGTCCCTGTAGAGTTTATTGTACACATACAGGAAATAAGAGGCCCACTACAATAGGTTGACTACAGATAAACTAACTCTTCATGACAGCATGTCTTTATTCTCTAAGCCGGTTGTGACTTAAATTAAAGTTTTCCCAGTTTACGTTCTCAATGTAGCTCTTAGTTCTTGGTCTGATGACTCCCCTCGCAATCTAAGTGAACACCGGTTGGAGACAAGGACAGATTCACACAGCATTTTTATAGGGACTGATTAGCATAACATAAAAGTTGATGATGGAACCTACCGTTGGCCATCTGTATATCGAAAGCAAGACGGTACGATTGTTTTCATTATTCATCGTCTTTTGTAAAATAAGATTTGGGAGGTTTTTATGTACAACCACATTTACCACCTAGATAGCCTAATAACCCAGTCTCGAGAGACAGGATTGTTGGACTCAAACCGAATCTTCTTTAAAACCTTGGCTGGTTGATGGAAAGGATACTGAGAAAAACGACCCCATCGCTCACTTGTTGACAGCTCCAATGTGTGCTAAACAAAAAACAAAGACACACAATGTAGTTCGATTCCTATTGCGACCAGCATTAAGAATACGGCGTTGTTGTACCAATACTTTTGTCTGGAAATGCAATATGTAAAGCTGAGTTGGAAAATAAGAGAGAAGCCAAAGCATGTATGTGCGTGTTGCTTATAATGTTCGCGCTAGCTAAGCGTACGTCATGACAAAAACACCGCATTTAGACATCAGCAAAGGATCATTGTTTTCTCATTTGTCAAATTACGGATGCTACCGGTGTTATGAAAACTCTGCATACTGTATTCCCATTTATCCCCTTAATTTTGTGAGCACATTTTTTCGACGATATGGACTGAGGTAGAAACATGTGCCGGATTTGTTTACGAGAAACGTTCGCACAACAAATCTCGGTCGACTTTTGGTGGTCGTGGATTGGCTTTAGTTACTCGGCAACGCTATTCTCGTCTTACGAGGTTATTCAACTCACTCTTAAACCACCATCGAAACTGTTTCTTAAAACAGCTCACAGAAATTATTTGTGCCTCAAAAGTGTATTACAACAACGTCATGTAGCATAGATAGCAAGTAGTGCTGCTGTTTCGCACCGTACTGTGTTGGGACTGTCTTCGGATGAATCCTGTACCTGTCCCGTAGACACTCAGAGCTAATCCCCTCTCCAAATGCCGGCATCGTTAAGAAAAATCAACAACAGATTAGGTAAGGAACACGTCTATCTGAAGACTAGACGCTAGGAGTTTTTCCAGTCTCAACTCAATGTTCGGTGTAACCTGGTCGCAGTGATTCTATGGTCAGCCATTGTCCCGGCCTCTCAGGTTGTGATGACCTCTGTGTTATTCCACCTGGCCCGTACATGCACAGTCTGAATTAGCCTCAATGCGTCGTTACACATGCTGTGCCATTCAGTCCTTGTATATGGATACACTCCCGTACAATCGATTAAAGTCACCATGTTCGACTGCTAGCTCGAGAAATGAAAACATGTTTTTTGACGATTTTTGATTCTCCCAGTACACGACTGTAGGTTATTGTGGTGCCAGGAGACACCTGAGTAGCACTTCTGTCATGGGACAGGGCCTATACAGAAGGCGTATCGTTCACGTATACCGAACATGTTGAAATATAATCACATACAGACTTTATATTTTTGGTCAGAATATATATAATATGAAGCCCTTTCCTTTCTATTACAGGTTATTCGGAACTAAGTGCGCCAAATGCAGCCTAGGTTTCACCAAGAACGACTTCGTTATGCGCGCGAGGAACAAGATATACCACATAGACTGTTTTCGTTGCGTGGCGTGCAGCCGGCAGCTTATTCCCGGGGACGAATTCGCGCTCAGGGAGGACGGTCTGTTCTGTAAGGCCGACCACGAGGTCTTGGAGAGGGCGTCAAACAATGTGGATTCTAACGGCAGAGCCAGCCTGGGAAGTACCGACCTCGAAATGGCAAGTAAGTACAGCTATCACTGCACCGTTATTCTCAGTAACATAGCTCAGGTAGCTGAACTATCAGCTGTAAGGTGTACTGTAGTTAATGGGATCAGGCGATCTTTACATACATGCACATTAGCCTTAACCTGACCCCATAGAATGCGCTATCTTCCCATCTACGTTTTAAAAACGTTAATGTAAACTTGAGTATGTACGGCGTTTACTGAGGTGACCACCAGTTCACAAGCGCGCAGCTAGAAGTGAGCTAACTAGTCAGGTTCCATTTATGTAGCGGCGCACGTTTGAAATGCACGTGGTAAGAAATTACAAACACTTAAAATTTGGACTGAGATTTTTTTCTTCTCTTCAGGCTGTTGTTTAAAAAATCTGGCATGGTCCTCAGTAATCTCTCTATGTAGATGCCGCACTCGACAGGGGATTGAGACCACTCTTTGGCTAGGAGTGCCACTTTTTACTTTGATTGGAGAGGGGTAATTTCGGGACTGGTCGGTTGTAGTGGCGGCGTACACGTAATCAGCGCGGTGCCTAGTCCTCCACCGGCGGTAGTTTGGACGGCGATCGGGGCCTTACATCCCGGTGTCCGGCAAGCCTGTCCTGTGCCGTGGAGTGTAAAACTTAAGACTTCACGCAAAACATTTTAACAAGCAGTGGAAAAAAATACGTGGTCCTTGTAATTATCAAATGACACACACAAGTATGATCGCATACAAGACAAGCAGTCTTTTGTATATTAGCCCGTTCCAAAACGCGCCACCATCTGTAATTTTGTGAGTGCAGAAATTTTCAGATTGCTGTTACCATAGTTGCGACTAAAAGAAGATAAAGAAGTCGTCGTGGACAGGTGGGTCCCGTCAGTTCTACAGCCGGACTACAGATGTATAGCTGCAGGCCATAGGTACCCCGGTGGGCGACAGCTTGCGCCGCGCATTTTCAGACTATGGAACACCATCCAAATTACTCGAGCAGAGCCCGCGGCTATGCCAGAAAATTAGTTGTAGTGAAAATGGGGGGTGGCTTGTTGCGATGATGAAAAATGTTCGCGTTGTACCCGTTTCGCTGACAAGCTGATTAGCGGTAATTGTGGCAAGTATGTGTTCTGGGATTCACGGTAGATTGAGTCGTACTGTATGGGAGCCATCCTCGTGGCGTGGCCTTGTCACCTCTGTTGGTTTTTCATCTGGCAGCTCCGGCGTCAACCACAAATGTTGACAAAAAATCACTTTGATAACTCAAGGCTACAACGAACATACCAGCAACCATTTTTTAAAGTCTCATTGAAGTTTTAAGTCTCAATCAGTTTTCTCTAGCGTCGTATGTACTACTATACGTGTATAGTTTGGTAAGGTTAGCCAGTACGTACTCCCCAAGACAGGTTATTCTAGCGCATTTATTTTACGGGTCGGGTGTCGTGTAACCATACAAGGTAAGCTGTTTCTAAAACCCGCCTCTACAAACCAAGCTTTCCTCCAGAATATCGACGCAAACATCCTGAGTTGTGTGTATGTACCTTGTAGAGTAATAAGGCACTAATATGTTGACTTTACCATCGGGCGGAACCCAGGCCAAACAGGTGGTGCGGAGAGCAGATGGCATGCCTGCCGCCGAGCCGACAGGGGAAAGTGGGGTGGGGCGTAATTGTTAGTTTAGTTTTGACCCAGCCAAGCGGACACGTACAGGACTGATGTCCAGAAACCACAAACTTGAGGAAAATGATAAAAATGAGAGGGTGAAAATTGTATTCAAAAAGCATATCATCTCGAACTTTGGACTTTGTGGTAATGGCCTTATTTCCGTGTAGTTGATATAAACATTAGTTTTGATACATATATATATATATATATATATATATATATATATATATATATATATATATATATATATATACATGTATCTAAATAACAGTTTTGTCCGAATTAGAGGCAATATGCTAGATTGATACCTTCTTGTATGCTTCTCTTCCTCCAAATGTTGTCACATTTTTTTTTCATTTTAATTGGCGTATACTGTTGATTTCCCCTAGTGTCTTTTCTGTGATAATCCCATAAACACAACTTTGCTTACTAAAAGGATAGAATAAAAACATCAACGGGGTTGTCCTATCAGCTTTGAGAATTGCTAATCCTATTAACAACATCCAGAGGGGACTTTATGCAGAAAATTGTCTCTACGACAAGCCTTCTATGTGTGCAAGATTACACCCATTGTTACAGGGCATCAGACGGCCACTAAGCTGGAATAGTGTACTTGGCATCATTATAAAGCGTGTGCAACCTCCCGCTGATAGCTGTAGTGTACACAGAATGTGTTTATTTCTTAAAATTATTTTGTTCCTCCTTCAAAATGGAGTTTGAAACTCGCTTGTCCCCTGAACCACCTGAACAGTAGTTGTCGCGTGCCGGCGTGCGGCGGTCAGGGCCGCGGAAAGGCCAGTAGCACGCGGGCGGGGTAGTCGCTTAGTGTTACCAACTATGAGGGCACCGTTAACCCCCTCCCCCAAAGAACATACACATTACATGTATAATGTTTTATACACATAGGATGACGGCAAGATTACAGCGATGACAATCTTCAGGAAACCAAGAAGCGAAAGACCAAATGCTGTCCATGTTTTACTCTCAACTAGAGTAGCTTATCTCGGCTAACAATTCACATAACTTTAAGTAGTTTATTTCATGATGGTGCTAGTGTTTTGTCTGACCACCTTTTCTTTCTCCCCTCTACTCCAACTGACCAGCTCGCCCAGAGTCGCACGGTCGCTCGGATCAACGAAGACCACAGGTTCACAAACAAGACGGACACAAACCGACCCGAGTCAGAACAGTTTTGAACGAAAAGCAGCTTCACACGTTACGGACTTGCTACGCGGCCAATCCGCGGCCTGACGCGTTGATGAAGGAACAGTTAGTGGAGATGACAGGCCTCTCACCCCGTGTCATCAGGGTGTGGTTCCAGAACAAACGATGTAAAGACAAAAAGAAATCTATCCTCATGAAACAAATGCAAGAACAAGCTTCAAAACAGGTGAGTGCGGTTACAATTACCTCTAAATTTGCTGGCGTACGCTTCCGATTCGATCAAACATCCTTGTCATTACAGGTAGAGCTTTTGGTCATTTTAGGTACATAGCTGCAGATTTGCAGAATGGGATTCTCGCACTATACGGACTTGTAGGAATGGTCGGGATCCGTTCGGGATCTCCCGGATGGTGTCGGTGCTGTGGGCAGGCAGGTGGAGACGGTTGGAAGTGCCGGTGTCCGGGGCGCTACTCTCATTTGCAACTGGGAGCGAAGGTCGTATGTTCGGTCTCGCCACTTTGCGACGAATCCATTCGTCACTTTCTTTTGTCTGGTGCTCAATGTGTCACCTGTCTGTTGGCGCTTAGTCTTCATAAGTAATACATGTAGCTGCGGACAGGGGTCGTCTCGCGCTGCTACTTCAATATGTTCCAGCACACATCCATTTTTGGAATGGACAGAGTCATATTATCACTTTCCGGCAGTGGACAAGCTTCTATCTTTAAGTTAAGACAGAAAGGCAGGTTCTTTGTCATACAGGTCTACACTCGTACAGCTACTGAGAATGTCGTTTTAATAGCAAGAATTTACACACCATTGTAGAAGTGATAGATTCCTAAGTTATTGTGAGAATCTATCTTTCTAGATGCATGTTGTGAATGAAGCCAAGGTTTGTTCAATTAAAGAAGGTTGATTATTGTCGGCTTGCCGAGATTGCTTTTGTTCATCCAGGCCGTGTCATTGATAATATGCGTAAAGTTATGTATTTAAATGTTTTACATAAATGGTTTACTTAATAGGAAATGCGAAAATCATAAAACAAAGGCTCTGCATAAGATTATAATTTTTGACAGATTTTATATCATGACCTCAAGAGGACCTTTTAAATTGTGACGTCACTACTGTTAATTCCAGTTAATGACTTCATGGGGTTACCTGAAAGTAACTAGCTCTAAAATATTGTAAATCTATGGAGTAGTATATTATACTTGTGTAGGGAAAGACCAAGCGATAAAAACATTTCAGGTGTTATTGATAGATCTTAAGAATGGGAACGACCAGCAAAGTCCACTAAAATGTAGAAAAGATCTTGTCCTTGACCGATGATCTTTACCTGTATCCAGGTGTGCACACGGCTTTTTCGTGCAAACAATTCCAGAAGAAACCAGAAGTCTTCTTTTTTCTAAGAAAAGGAAAACAATCTTGATAACGGATTTGACTCTCGAAGAATGTTCTTATTTTTACATTAGACAAGTGTTTATGAAAAGAAAGGTCAACTCTGAGTACCTGTAACTTCATCTTATTCTAATTATACCACAAAGGGCGGCAGGGCTGATGAAAAAGCCATAAACTATTTCATCAGAGAGAAACTAAAGAATCACTTAGACCCGAGGTTGTCGTTCGGGTCTGGGTGGAGCTTATTATAACGGTTCTTATCGATGAATCAATCTGATGTCAGAGAAACGTTGCCGGCTTGTTAGCGCCTGGTTGTGTCAGGGGTGGTCCTGTGCTACGGAGTCGGGACATTTACGATAAACGGACGACATTTTCATCAGCGTAGAGTGAACACTTGGATCAAGTAAACATCGGCAAAGGCTAAGATAGAGAATGATCTAGGGCGATTTTCTACACTTTGAAACTAGAGATAATGTAGAAAACGAGCGTCTTGAAATATCCATGACGGTGTTATTTTGAACGGCGCGGCCTGAATTTTTTTTCTCTTCAAAACGTTAACTTAACATTTGTCACCCCGGTCCTGTGTTACTATAGGGTTTACTCATCCCTAAAATTGGTTCATCCCTGGTCTTACATTGTGCGTACCTTTTTGGCAATAGTTGCGCAGATGGGGCATGCAGTAGCCCTCAGGACATAATGTCCGCCCCGTCTTGTGGAACACACGGGCATCAAATGCCGCAGTCACCGGTGTCACCACCCCCAAAGAACGGCGGACAACGGGCTCAGCCAGCCTTGAAATGGACCTATTCGTTTCGCGGAAAAGGATTTGTGTTTCACAGGTCGGGAAACTTGATAAAGCCTGAAGTGAACAGATGGGCAGACGATGGATTGAATTAGGCCAATTCCCCCCGCTTTCTTGTCTTTCCCCGGTTTAATTCCTCCACCCCGTCCCACTAGCGGGAAGAAAAATGGGCGCGCGGACGGGAGCATATGCCGTAGTGGCGTCTGTTTAAATACAGGGATAACACATAAGTGGCTAGCTGTATGCCGAAGTCTTAGCTAAAATGGGAAATAATGAGGTGCTCTCTGCACGTCTGATTCCCCCTTCTGGTGGTTCAGACGAGCTGAAGCCAGCCAGTCAGCATCGTAGATTAGAATTATGTCAAGTTGTGGCTTTGTCCGGATCGCTACGACAATATACAGGTGAACTGGTACATTACATGTACTGACCGAATTTCTTTGTTCTTCCCGTATAGAGTCCGATAGAAATAAAGTTGTTTTTCGATGACATCTTTTATAATACAGTTCTGGGAGGCCATAAGCACACGTAACCTTGTTTGTACTACATTGTCCACCTGTCATGTCGATGTAAAAAAAAAGCAGTGCACTGATTTACTATGGGGTAAAACGAAGCCAAATAAAATGTAGGACAAATTGGTTACCAGTGAAGACCAATTTCGGACGTCTTTCCCAACGGGACGTGCCGCTTTTTTTAGCCTTCGTTTGCGACTTCTGTGTACAGAAAACCGGTAGTCTTGCTGTTACATATATCGTTTAAGAAGGATATATTTGGTGCTCTCTGTTAAGACAAATTTGCTAAAGGCATTCTAGCAGTTTTCTGCCATGCAAAACTTTATTTCAAAAAGAAACATATGTATGGCCAAAACGGTCGGTTCATGTCTGTAATAATGTGCACTTCGAAACTAATCAACACTAGCACTGAAACTCGGAGAAATCCCATTGGTTTACATGCGAGCAAAACAAGCCACGCAAATTCCTGATTAATTTCTGTTATCGTTTTGTGACATCCCGGTAATATCACCAATCATCGTCCAAGAACGCGTTCTCCTGTCATACATGTCTTGAGTGTGGAGAATTCCAGGGGCAGTTTGTATGATCGAAATGTAAACAACAGTCAGTGCAAGAAATAGGTTAACGAGATAACGTCTAAGTTTTTATCTCAGGAGGAAATACCTAAACGTAATCGGATGTAAAAATCTACACCCACGAAAAAATAGCATCGTTACTACGCGGTGTTGTTGCTACAGAATGTGTGCTGCAGATCCACCTGTCAAACAGGCCCTCGCCGACAACCATACCGGACTGGTAGACTCGGTTTGCTCAGGTCCTGACAACTTTCTTTGCTTTCTCTGTTTAAAACAACAAATGTTCCCTGTGATGTCCTTACGGAATCATGTCATCCCTAAGTACGGTTTATGTACACTGGTTAGCGGTACAACGGTGCCTACTTTACACCCCATCAGTTGTCCTTTGTCACCTGCAGCTTCTAGAGTTTCTAAACGAGATGCCGAGCTACACGGGGCCTCGGAAACAACATGGCTGCTTACATTCATCATTCGGTGATAAACCAGTTAGGTTTACGGCAGCAAACCGATGGCATTCATGGGACAGCCGTGGATGTGGAGAACACAATTCAGGTGTACTCTGACAGAAGGGGCATTATTTTGCAATAATACGTGTCGTGTGCGCAATTATTTTACATTTTCCTTGAAAAGAAAATGGCAGCAAAAATCGTTCGACTAGTATGACCGCGCCTTTACTTGCGCTGACACATGTTCTCTTTTTCTCTCAGATCGGAAGATTTGTACAATTACTGTTTAACAATTATTAAGAAACTACCTACGTATTGACGCTAACGACACACTCTGAAGTATTAAACAACATAATAAACTCCATACACTCCACAACATTTTGCAACTTGTCTTGAAGCTATACAATGTTTCAACTGGATTTTAAAAGAAGTCAGCGTGTCCGGCGTATTCAAAAAAAAAGAGGAAGAAAAAGTTGGCATAAAAACGTTCATCTACATAAGTCCTAGTTGAGAAACTGTACACCAGTATAGTATTCTGTGTACTGTTAGTGATCAGACCGTATCTGGTAACAGTATAAACACGGTGTAAAGATTCTAACGGCTATCATGTCGCCATGTCTTGTCGGGATCATTCGAAATGTTCTGCGGAGCCTAAGTACCGTGCAGGCCCGTTACAAACTGTAGGTTCACTCGGTCGCACCTGTCACTGGGTTAGCGCTCACCTTTGTTTGCATTTCACCGTAATACTTCAGAATTTTGCCCTTGGCTAGCTCGTGCAGCTGCTATTAAGCCTTAAACACGTCTGTAATCCCGCCATTATCATTTTGGTATTTTCAATTGCAACGTTTTGTCCTTGAATAATGGGCCCGGGGTAATGTGGTGTTTAGGAGGACCCAGCAATCTGGACTTGTTCCATATACAACTATATGTGTGAAAGTATTACAACAAAGCTGATTTTGCTCGAGAACGTTACACAACTTATCCGCAAGGAAATATCAACTTCGAACTGTTTTATACAAGATAGCGGAATATACCGAGGTGGCAATCGTCACGTAGCAATTTTGCACACACTGATGATCAGAAAACCGTGTTATTTATTCATCTGTTATAAATTCGTCAGCTCTTTAATGGGCACTCGCTACCAGTACTATTGTGAGGCGATAATTTACAGTGGGTATGATTAATGACGGTAATAACCGAAAAAATATGACTACATTTCAATTTTCTCTTTTCAGATGAATGAATGAAATGTGTTTTGAGTATGAATATTTCATACTAGAATGTCGAGAATTGAGACTTCGTTTCGTGATAAGATCATGTACCGTATTGTACAGGGATGAAAGATCACTAATATTAGGTATTTTCGCTTTAAACCATTAGAAACCGCTACACAAAACTATGTAACAAACACTGGTGTAAACAGTAGAGGTATTCGAATGGTCTGTAGAATGGACAAGTCGGACGTTTCCAACTTTTTGCGCAATCAAATGAACAGAATTTCGTCATTTCAGGTCTCTCTTTTTCATTACAGAAATTATGTACATACGCGGATTAGCTGTATATATGTTGAGATAAGGTGTATATAATGATAGATAGGTTTGTGATCCTTGCTAATATGAGGTACGAGGATACGTTTTAGCAGGTGGACCTCTTCTCTCTGAGTTTTCCCCAAGCTATATAATACGACTTTGAAATCACTTTCAAGATAACTTTATGTTCCGTCATTTCTATTATACCGCATTTCCTGACAAAAAGATATTTTGTAGCTTCACATATGACGTAAGGAAGATAGAAGAAGATTTCTGTGCATAGTCAACTAAAATGTTCTTTTCTGTTTAGGCCATCAATAACGTACGTAAGTTGTCGTTTGTCGGATTCGTCCTCATTTTGTCAGCTTGCGCGAGATCGACACACATTATTCTGGCGCTAGTTGATAACAAAATGATAACTGATTACTTGTAGAAATTACGATGTTTTCGTCTTGGAACACTGTACAAAGGACGTCATTATTACAAACGAGTTAGAAACTTTCTGTTTAAGTGCGAGTTGGAAATGAAGGCAAGAACGAGGGCACATAGCGACTAGGACATATCAGTGGTCGTTAAGACCGTGAGCTGCAGGTCGATATGATGAGGCAGTGGTGACGACCGATGCGCTGATGACCGTTTTATTGGTCGATTTGACCTTGACGGGATCATTTGACCTAAAGTGGAGGACCGAGTGTACAGTTTTGTTGCACGATTTTGTGCGTGCGTGGAGTTTGGATTTCTGTCAGACCGGACTTGCCGTCGGTTGATGTTCCGCTGTTCTTGTCTGGATGTATAGTTCTAAGTACGACCATGGAAAAAGGTTCTCAGGGCTGAGCGAGTGACAGCTTACCTTCTATGTTTTTCTGTTGTTCATGGAGAACTTCAAACATAACCATATATCATGGCATCTCGTCAAGTTATATTTCCTTTGTGGAATATTCATCTACGTGATTTTGTTGCGTCAGTTGAGCACAGTATTTATATGCATAGTTACAGAGTAAAGTAAGGTCAGCAACTACTAGATGTTCTGGGTAGAAGGCTGAAAGAGCGACGGCTCAGCAGAAATGATTGATGTTCCTTATTGTTTCCGTGGCTTAAAGCCAACTTTGTACCACCTAATCCATTTCTATGACACCATCGTATACAATAAGTTCTATTATATTTCCCCAATTTCCCCAACCTTAGTGTGTTGTATCTTCCGTTGTATCTTAATAACCTTAACAATAACAGTATTAACTTGTACAAATTCTGCAGACGCTTTGCAGTGTCTGTCAAAAATGCTCCGGTGTTGTGGAATTTTTTTCTTTTATATTTAAATTTTGATTTGGCTCGAGGAAAGCCGATGTAAAATTGTTAAAAAGATTTTGTATGATCTTCGTTTTTGCAGGACCTTTCTTCAGACTCTATCGTGTGGGACACGCTACCTGATGACATGGTAAATACAAGAACACGTTGTACTAGTGTGTAGAACCGCACGTTTAAATCATGTACTCATCAACAAAGCATATGTCTTCATGCTCATATCATTTCACCATTATGAGGAAAATTCATGTCAACAACAGCAGATACTGCAGAGCATCTGTACACATATGCATCCGGTTTCAACCCATCCTCACTCCGTCAACATTAAAACATAAACAACAATAACAACAAATGTTAAACATTTGTTGTTGATTGTGATACACTATCACGAGTAGTGTACATTTCCCGCAAAAATGTTTCCTTCCATCCCAAAATATGTTGTGTAAAATCCCTCTCCTGTCTGTCTATGTTACGCCATTTTCTAAATGTCAGGGTGAATGTTCATGTCTCATAACCGCTGTGAAAGAAAATATTTGTTGACTTTGAGTGTGATTGTGTACACGGTGTTTGGATGTGTATATGGGCACATCATGTGGAGTAACGTTACTTTCGACATACATGTTTGGAGGACTTTGTGATTAGGTAATGCAGAATAGACCAGTCTCAAATTTCGTTTTCAAATCATCATCCGCCCCTAATCATCTGATGATTACTGCTTCTCAAATTTCTTTGAATTATCTATTTTTCGATCAATAAATTTTTCTTAATGAAAGTCGCTTTTTTTTCCCATACCCTCCAACATGGCGTGTCGTTACCACTGTGTTGTTGTTTTCCACTGCCGCACGCTAGCTTCTCACCATCGAGTTACCTTGTTTCGGCAGACTGCCAGCCCGAACGGGATGTCTGGGATCGGACGGCTGAACGGGGTGCCCATGGTGGCGCAGGAGCCCGTCAGACACGAGAGCCAGATGCAGGCCAACCCCGTAGAAGTACAGAGTTACCAACAACCACCGCCATGGAAAGCCCTGAGCGACTTCGCCTTGCAAAGTGATATAGAACAGCCCGCCTTTCAACAGTTGGTAAGCCACTTCCTATTATCTTCCACCTTCTTAATTTTTGACCCCTGTATAAGAGGTTGGTGAATAGTAATGGGCGGAGTTTCGGTATCGAGTTGTGGGCACACTAGTGTTTTTTTCTCAGTCTTTCTTTATTTACAAGCTGTCAGTTCGCGATTTTACATAATTCAGGTTGGCTTCGTGATGTGAGCAATATCGACTAGCACAGGTAAATGCACGGTTCTCACGAAATGCGCGTACTTTGATGCCTTGATTTATACATAAGCGACACTTAGCATGTACTAACTTCGAGTGCATTATGTTAAAGACGAAAGTACGATTTACCTTCAACGTTAACTGACATACTGGTTGTTTGATCTGGAAAAAAATGAATGTCCCAACTCCGTGTGAATCAGCCCAATAGTATATTATACGTTGTCCACGTCAAATTTCAACCACCAGCCCAACATCTCTATTGACAATGCTATTTATTCAAATTATCCTCCGTGTGTCGGGGTATCATGTTAAAATGCGGACTTGATAATGTTAGGTATGTGCTGAGCTCTTATTGTGCCCTTGTACTCATGTGTAGAAATCCGGGGATGTCCACGCTCAGCTACCGTGTGGGGGAGGCATGATGGTACTGACCCTCCATCCACACAGTCATACTCCGGTACGATACCCTTTAACAAATCCAAAGTTGCTTTCACAGTCTTACTTCGGTGCGATACCCTCAGTACAAATCCAAAGTTGCCAGGTTCGACCTTCTCTCACGTTGGGCACAGTTGGAAAGACCTGTTAAGATCAATATACGCATGAACATTCCACATTCGGGAATAGATTGACAAAAGGTCGTGTTTTACAAACATGCATATCCAACATGGGAGTAAAACTATTGACAAAATTCAACCCTAGTTCAAATATATTTTTATGACCAAATTTTCCGCGATAGACGAAAGAAAAAGAAAAAAAAGACTTGGTCCATGCTTGTACAGACTACCTTTCACCACCTATACAACGTCTAGGGAAGTCGTGAAGTTCAGTAATGATCCTGACCTTTGGAAATTACATCGCTGTAATCTCATTGCACGAGAGATGAAACTCAGACGATGGCATCGCTGATTGGAAAGGAATCTCACATTGTGCTGTCACGCGAACTAGATTGTCCACTTTTCTCATACAACATGGTCCACGCCATAGTGTTTTTATTACGTGATACAATATAAGCCAAGTGTGTAGCAATAGACAATCAGATGATAATCACTGTGTAGATGCATTGTATGTAGATGCGCCAAAACTGTAACATCATAGCGACTAGATTTGTGTCTGTAGTTGGTGTTTGTTTGGTTTGTATAGCCCGTGACTGTTAGTAGGCCATCACATGTCTGGTAAGGGAAGATAACGCAGAGATAGGTGTGCTTGCACAGGTCATGTAGTTCACCAGGGTGGGCAGGGCTCAATTAAAGAGCAAACACACCATATCTTCATGCTCCCACCCCACCCCACACGTACGTACGTGTGTATGTGTACAAATGGGACAGGTAGTTAAAGATAAGTAAACATGGCTACGAGATGATTGAATAATTCAAAATGTCGCATTCTCTCCTCTTCCTGTGTTAACCTGCAGGTAAGTTCGTTCGACCACAACAGTGGAAATGTCCCGACCTCACAGCCTGGGCCTGGAATGGCTGCACCGGGTGGACCTGGTGAAGCTAACGGTAACGGTCCCGGTGTGCCGCCGCCGGGAGGACCAGAGATGCCCGTCGGAGCCAGTCCTCCTAACCCGGTGACCTGTACCTAACCACCTGCCGGCCAGGATCTTCGTATACGTGATGGGGATGGGCATAAAGCTGAGCCAAAAATGATTTTAGTAAAGAAAATGACTTGTTCGATACAGCCATACTCCCGTTTTTCTACCGTCTGTCCGATCTTTGCGTGGAAACACGATGGTCTATAGTCTTCGTTGCCCGGCACAGTGACAGGTTCCGCGGTGTCCCAACCCAGGCCTTCATCTGTCAAGCATTCTTCCAGTAACAAAGATATCTTTTGAAGCACCACCATAATGTGAGTTTTAGTCTCAGGAGGCATTGTTAAAGACGACCAGCTGATATCATTGTGACCTCTTCCTCCACCGTTGATGATAAAATAACCACACACAGTTACGGAGAGAGGCATATCGTTTCTTACGTGTAAATATTCAGTTTGATGATCTGTTCTTGACTTCTTCTTCTTCTTCATGACAGTGAGCTTGAGGAATGAGTGTGTTGGAGGGAAGTCAGAAAGAAGGAAAAAACGGCTGTATAGATCCCAAGATTCCCAACGTTCGGAGTGCCCTATTGTCAGGGCTTTAACTTCTTGCCGCCAAGTTTTTTTATGGTTCTACCTTCCAACTGTTTCCTTCCAGCAACCACCGTTCCCGCTAGCTCGACCACGATATGTTGAAATAGAAATTACGACAAACCATTGCCAATTCAGCCGCTATATCAAACATAGCACTGTATGTAGTGTCCGGAAACAGTTCTAGTTTTACACGGGCTCTATTTTTACAAAGATTCTCGATAAATGTTCTCGATTACACAGTTTCAGCTTACCAAAAAACGGAAAGTTGTCCATTATTGTCCATTCAGTTATAATAACAACTATTTAGTACGTTGTTTGTTCATCATTGGCAAATTTGGTCAAACAATATCGGGGATATTGAGTTTCAGTCGTTCAATCTGATGATGAAACCTTCCGTTATATCGTTGTTTTCCTCAAACAACAGTCCGTCCAGCAAGCTTATGTTGCTTGTATATTTTATTGTGTCCTTGTTGATCGTCTGTGTTTGCATTGTCACGTCTTGAAAAGGGGTACTAGGGGGCGATTAAGGAGTTGTGACAGCAGAACAAATGACAAGAGAAGTCTCTGAGAGATGAAGCAGTGAAAATGTTAGATGGTGGACATAACGATCATTGCACAGCTTCTTTATCTGTCTCCTGCGTTTTCCACCCGGTCTCTCAACGGAGTTTCTTGTGTAGAGAACCTTGTCCGGTCATATCTCAGTGACATTATTTATTGACTTTGTATATGTACATATATATAAAGATGTATGGCTAACGTTGACGTTGTCAACGGCTTTTTAGCAGGGGAGTGATCGCATTGAAATAAAAAGCGAATTCCCTTCCAAAAACCTTGTCTTGTTGCCTGTTTTATATATTCAAGTTGAACGAACCTATATTCTTGATATGGCAATTGGCGTTTCAAGATATTCAATGGCTTGTATAGTCTGACGAGTATTGCATTATAAGCTAAATAGGTTCATAGGTCACATCTCTAGAACGAACCTAAAAGTTATATCCTAGAAGTCGGCTCCTTACTGTACAAAATAGGCGGTTATTTGTGAAAGATTCAGTCATTTGTAACTCCCCTGACTTGCAAAAACAACAAGAAAGCTTTCTTAGTCTGCAGTCGGCCCGCGAGGCTTAAAGATTTTATGCGGAAGAATTTTATTTGCCCTACAGTACACCGCAGCGTCATTATTCACGGTGGGAAAAGTGTCGTCCCAAATTGATGCGGGTTTCAGAAATATTATCCCCGTCTTTTATAGCGCCGGTGTGACGAATGTGGCGCGGAAGTGAAAGATTATACAAATTTATTTTCACGAGGATTAGCTCGTGGAGAAGATACACCTTTATCATCCAGCCGCATCTTGATCACGCCCGGCGAGGAGGAGAGATTTGCAGGAGGATGTCGGACATCTGTACAGACAGCAGGCTCGGCCAATGGAAAGGCGGCTGGCTCGCCCCCGGGCCACAGTTCAGCACGCCAAAAGAGCGCCGATTGCTGGCAGTAAAGACCGGCGGTCGCCAGGCTCTATTTGCGGGCATCTCTTACAGCCCGGGGCGGCAGGGAAGGTAATACGCCAATGACGTGGATAATGGAGGAACAATCGGCGGACTACCATGTTTACGTAGTAGCCTAGCCAGGGGAGGGTTGGCAGAGATCGGGGTGTCTTAGGGAACAGACGTGCAGGAAAGGAGTACAGAGGAAAAGTCGGGTCTAGTGACAAGAACAAAGCTAGAAAATAAGTGCTAATATTCTCTAGACACACACGAGAAAAATAGCATTCAATTCTCATCTGGTATTCAGATACAGTCGTACATTGCGGCGCATGAAAATTTCAAGATTGAATTTTTGTTGTATGTTACAGAAAATAGCACTTGAATTGTCAAGTCTATACTTAGTTTATAGTCAGATGGGATTACAAATGTCTTTGACATGTGATATACGGTATAGAGCGATGATAATGTTCTGTCTGCACAGAGCAAAACAAAGAAAATCACATGATGTTCCATACGTATTGTTTACAAACAAGTAGCTCTTAAACCGCGACCATGTACAAATTTTGTGTGTGGTGTAATTTTAACAACGTATTTAACGAAACAAAAACACAACAAACAACAACATACATGAAGACAAAGAAACGACGGCAGAATTTGAACAGGAAGGGCAATTTTTCGATCGATTTCTTTTGTTTTCGGTAAATACTCATAGTAAAGTTTAAGATGCTATTCAGGGATGAAAATATACATGTTGTTTTTCCTATCCGCACATGACCTCGCTATAGTTTGATGTGACACGGTCCCCAGAAATGTTATGAGATGAAAAATAATTGACCCGAAAAACTAACCCATCAACATTTGTTCAGCAGTAAATCAATCGATGTATTTCCTGTATTCACGATAGTATAATTCGTTGTTCTTTTTGTCAAGCGAATGCGGAAAAATTGGGGGCATAGTAGCTAACAATGGTGTTTGGCTTCATACCGCTGTCTGAAACAACGTAACAAAGAAGGCTTTCCCCCTGAAATCCTAGATTCCCGTGGGTTTGTCGTCATGACCGTTCCACCCGGGTATAGAGAGGTGGTCAGGTGTGCAGAGAGTGACCTGGTTTACCCAGGTAATGCTCAGTAGGTCCTCACCGCGCTAACGTGTCGTGTTGCCGCCGAGCTTCGTCAATAATTCATGGCGAGGAGGCAAGTTTGGCGCCGCCCCGCTCGGCACCCCCATGATGGATGGCGGTTTCGCGTGAATCCCGCTCAACCCTGAAACAAGTTTTACCTCTGCAGACGACATCTACACATCCCGCGCGACGTGCATGAGATAGAACACCCATCCGTTACCTTCTGTGGGCAGTGGCGGACACGAATAAACAAAACCACAACCCTGGCTTCTAAACGTCTCTGAACCGTTCCTGGCAGCTAGGGTTCAGAGATAGGGTTCTACCTGTGCACCATGGTACCCATAAGACCACAAACAACCATATAACACCGTCTACACGTACAATCATCACGAACAACTGAACTTGCATTAGTAACTCCTCAACATTTCAGCTGGGTGAAAATATCTTCAAACTTGGCTCTAGCCTGTCCATATATTGCAAAGATACCGATAAAAATCTGCGTCCTCTGTTTTTTTTTTGTATGCAGTACGCAGTAAAACCTCTGTTCGCGTGAGGACGTTATGTTATGTTAGCACGTTATTATGGCGTGATAAAAACGGGAGTAACGGCAGAGTAGGGTTATTCTACACAGTAACAACATAAACGCGTAAGCAGATGGAAGACAAAATGTCAACAGTTAAAAGGCGAGCCTTCTTTGTTCAAAGCAAACACACACACAACCAGTCACATAAATAAACACACCACTTCAGAGGCTAATAAATTGAGAGTCATTGCTAGGACTGCTTCATGCATTAGAAGTGGCCACATTCGTCGGACCAAAGAGGTTAACGAATCTTTTTGTAGTGTGGTTTTCAGCAAGGCTTTGACTGAAACGGCCGTCGGCAGTTAGCAAGGATCTATGGCATTTTTTTCTGTCACAAGAAGAGAACTGACTTTGGTACGACGTATGTACGACTGTCACAAATATCATCTTCAGTTTGCTGCCGTAAACCTATCGAACGAGGAATGTGACCAGGCCCTATAAACGTACAGCATTTATCCATCGCTTTGATGTGCTAATAAATACTTGGTTTACACGCTTTGTGTCTTTTCAAAGCGATGCTTGACGATCAACCGACTTTTGAACGTTAATGAAAAAATGATAAAACAGATATTGTTTTGGCACACATCCAACAAATAACTTTCTTTCGAGATGGGTTTCAGAAATGCAAATGACAAACAATAACTCAAGTATGAAACATACGCTATAAACATGACATTATTAGGAATTTCATCACACGGCATTTGAATTTGAAAGAGGACAAAAGTGCTGGGATGAGAAGGAACATCAGAATACACCAAGAGTGTGGGGAGGTGGCGGTTGGAAACAGATAGACAGGTAAAGGAAGAAGGCAAATGAGGACCAGCGGACACGGCATATATGCATATGAATCGAAGAGATTGGCGCGAAAAGGTAAAAGAGAGGGAGATGTGGACATAACTTCGCAATATCAGAACAAGGAGGTTATGTGGAGAAACCTCCTTGGTCAGAAGTAAGTAAAGTAGTATGGATGGACACAAAGGAAGTCGGAGCGGGACCCACTTTAAGATAGCGACTAAATCACACTCTGAGAAAACGTCACTAACGGACACGATTTGAATCCTGGACACAATAATCACCTTCAAAAGGTGTATTTCATGATCCTACTAAAACGAGTCCGCAAATATTGTGTTTTGAGCTTAACACCGCGACGGTGTTGACAGTCCTGTGATCGTTACAACAAAAACGGCAGGACGAAAGTCTTAAGATAAAGCTGATTATCCCTTCTGCTTCAGTAGAAGTTGGAGACAAGACGGGAAATGTTATAGCCTCCATAGCAGGCTTTTGGGTGGGCTTTTTGGGTGTTACCGTGTGCTATTTTCTTATTGAATGTCAGTATGGGCTGCTAATAGTGTAGGCTGGGCGACTATAGAAAATCAGGACGCAGTCAGTACTGATATTCAGTCAAAAACAGCACAAAACAAGCAAAAATAACCCAACAAAAAGCCTGTTGTGGAGGCTACCGTTTCTCCCCTTCCTTATTCTGACTTGGCACACCACACCTTCACTGAGTACGCAAAAATGAGATTTCGATTTTAAGGGGTTACATTTGTAAGGTTGCAGTTCCAGCAAGAGGTCTCATGTTATTATGTTAATGAATCTCTTTCTTATACGTTTTTATCAACTGGCAGTGTGTATGTCTATATGTATAGATTGAGATTGTGTAAACATGTTTAAATAGTGAAGTTACCTGTGGCGATGCGACGATTTTAATCTAATATGTTTGCTGTACGATTCACTTCGCTATCTTGACGTAAGAGGATAGGAAGCTGCTCCTTCTTACACACACACACACACACACACACACACACACACACACACACACACACACACACACACACACACACACACACACACACACACACACACACACACACGAAAGATAGAGTAACCAATAGCTTTTACCTCACCGACAAACTAGTAAAAGTCAATCAAAGTCCTATTAGCCATGTTTAAACAACATGCGGTGCTTTGCTCAAAGTTCACAAGAAGGATATTAAGGGCCCCACCTTATATGTAAATATCCTTCGTTAATTGTTATGATTTTTCGTCTCTTTTTTCATCAGATATGCATTTTCCGTTGTAAATATGTACACAAAGTACCCGGCCCCGCTGCTTACATCATTGCTGAAGGGATTCTATAGCATTTTGTATATCTTCATACACATCCTTCTTTCATATTATGCATTGTTTGTCTACTCTGTTTACTTTATACTTTAATTGTGCCTAAATGGTGCGTGCGTTGAGCGTATTTTTTGGGTACCAAAAGCAGGTAGCACTAGGCAGCAGGCCACCACCTGCCCACACCGGTATTCTCTGCTACCTGCAGAACGACACGTGGTCTGTGTCCCATCGATTCCCGCCACTCTCATGATCGTTTTCCCAATACCGTATCTTATCAAGGCAGTCGGGACTGATGCGAGATTGAATTACAAAATGGAAACAAAAGGAGGCAGAGTTGGCGACCGTTACTGTGAGAGTCGTGTCCACATTGGGTAGAGGGCTATACACTCTGCTTCTAAGTTCTAGCCGCATCTCGTTCAAATTCCGTGGAGCCAGCTGCTTGGGTTCTTGTTCGGGCCTGGGCATGGCTGGAGAAGAGTCTCACCGTCCTTTCGGATGGGGACATAAAGCCGGTGGACAGTCAAGATACAACCTCTGCACGTAAAAGAACCCAACACAATGAGATGAGTGGGGGTGACCCACTGTGTTTGGCTGGATATGTGGGCCTTAGCTACCTTGCAAGCTAAAGTCTCAGAGATGGCCATACCATCTACTTTTACCGTCTACTTTCACTGTACAGTATGAGAGAGGACGCTGAACTTTCGTCACCTACCAAGCGGTAGTCCTGGTAACGTTGCATGTACTTACGTCATTCACAGAGAAATATTAGCTGGCGAATAGCGAATGTCATGTTCGAGGTGAAAAGGTCGAAATGTTTTTGATTTTTGAGAATTACTGTACTTGTCGTAACGTACAATTGTCACGTCCCATCTGATTGGTGAATTTCGAAATTTCTCGTCCGTAGCTAACGTTATAGATAAACTTATTGTACAGCACATTCAAGATACAACGAAAACCTGACATTGTTTCCTTTTGTGTAAAGGCTGTGTGCTCAAGAGCGTCCAGATTGTATCTTTTGTGTTTATAGCAAATCACGGTTTTATATTCATGTGTGAATAGTATTAAAAGTAACCCAACACCTCACCTATCATATTTACTTCGATTGTCATACACGAGATGAGTGTGCGGTGCTCTGCATACGGAAACTCCTTCTCTATTGTGAGGTGGAACAATTTTTGGGTCAAACGTAAACCATCCATCTTTACACGGACAAGAACGGGTGTCTTCGGGGACGAATTAGCGAAATGATATGAAGCAATTTCAAACTACGCGGAAAATAATATTCTCTAACGGAGCTCATATTTAATCCAGCGGAGATCAGTGGGACGGTGTACCCACGGGAGTCCACGCGTGAGTTGGGGCGTTATTTTGGGCAGACAATTGTATTTCGTACGGTCCCTCCGGACATCTGTCCTAGCGTCGACGTCTGGGGAAAACAAAACAATGTTCCGAGATGTACGTGTGAAAGATGAAAGGACAGATTGTACAATAACACCGCAAAATGAGTAGCAACTGTTTTCATTTTCATTATTTTTCTATGTCTTTTCATCTTTTCTCCGTAATAAAAAGAGTTAACCATGATAAACGGAAGTCGGAAGCAGACTCCATTTCAGAAATGGGATTTTCATCTTTGAAGGTTGATGCGGTGTGGTGACTACACACACGACTGTCTCTTTTTTGTGGGTTTGATGTTTGTTTGACAGAGCGGTGCTTCTTTTCCCCACAAACCGATCCAAAATACCGCACCAATTTCGTTAATTGCAAGCAGCAAAATTACACCGGTTTGGGCTTTATCCACTCTGCATTAGATTTGGTGTCTTTATTTGTTGACGGCGTACTCTGAAGGTTAACAAAGGACGTCGCCGTTTGAAGATGATCAGGAGTCGTTTCACCAGAACTTGCGGTCGCGTCAATAGAGTCGTTCTATTCCTGCGATCATAAACAAGTAAGCCTTAGGCACCTGTCATCTTAGTCTATTGGGAACACAGGTGTATACTACAGACTTACATGTGGTTGGCGTGTTTCAAAGATATCATCTTTTAAGGAGCTCATCTTTAATAACTCTTTTGTACTAATCTCCAAGTAGATCCTACGGTGGCATAAAATAGTTAAAGCTGGCAAAGGAGTGGTCATCCGCCACCGACTCCTGGGCTTGCTACACTTCTTTGCCAGCTTTTGATACTATACAACGTTACCTTATTCCGTATGCTAACGCAGGTTCTTCTTAGAGATTACTTGTGTACGAGCCTCAGATTAGCTACACAGGTGACCGCTCCATACGCAGAAGAAATGTGGAAACCATTTGATGATACGTTAACGTTAGATGTAGAATAAATAATATGTCTTGTCGCTGAGTTTAAGGTCGAAAACGAGTATCATCGGGTGAAATCTTGCCTCTATGGTGGGACCTTCTAACACATTTAATGCCAGTAATTTGTTGTCATTAGATTCAAGGGTGAACCGCAGATTAGCAAGTCCCGATTTATTACGTCTCCTGAAGCGAAAGATGGCCAGAGACACAGGCATACAGTATACATGTGTCCCTGTCAAGAGCAACCCACAACAATTCAGTTCCTCTCATTACCATTATGATTATTTGCGCATGTATGTAAAGATGATGTGAAGATTATTGCAGGATGGTTAAACAACATGATGGGAGCATGGGCAGACTGAGTAGAGCATTTACCCATCAAACAGAAAGAAATTGTCAATCCACGCAAAAATCTCACCATTGTAGCCTTATCTTGCTATATGAATAATATGAATAAGGAAACTATGAGTCAGTGAGTACAGTAGTCGAACTTGCAGTTGTGTGTCTAGAAAAGCGTCAACATTACAATGTATGTGCGGCAGCGAGTCGGGAGCAGACGTGGTTAAATGTATTCTCGATAGGGTAAAAATCCATTAGCGCTCGGCGACGTTTCACCGGCGAGCGCTCTCAAAGCAAGCCCGGGCTCCCAGCGGACACGGTCCCCCCACGGCACCACATTTGGGTCGTCTCCTGAGCCCAACATCGGGTCCATTAACTTGGTAATAATTTATTAGAGACTGAAGCGGAATTTACCACACTATTGCCTTGGGGATTCTCTCTGTGCGCGGATCCGCCGGTAGAGTAAGTTTTTAAAAAAATCTAGAAACGAATGCTCATCATCAATGTTCGACATCAACAATGCGCTCCATGGGCAGGGAATATGTTTAAACCTATTCCACATGCCTCATCTTCTCCCCAAAGTATGGGAGCTTTGAGATAAAGGGACAGTATATATACACGTTCAACGTACACTGTTTTAGAGATAGAGCGTGGCACACGATTCATTGCCAGATCATGACCGGTAACATTACAGGCCTGTAGGTATGCCTAGTTGTGCCATACGCCACAGTAGCATTTGGTATCACTGCTTCTTTGCTGGGAGGGAGCTCTCTCTTGAGAATGACGGCAACAACATAGCAAGCTCAATCTCCCATACCTTTCCCGATCACACCCTGTTTTCAGTTTTCTTCCTTCCTTCATTTCCTTCCCCATCTGCATGTTCTTTTCTGTCTTTTCCTCCAACATGAAAACGTGAACGACGCTCCTGCTTTCCTTTCTCCTTATATCCATCTCTTGTCACGTGTGCTTTGGTGCACGCGATACACCCAGGTACTTGCTTTGCTAGTCATTACGTGGATGTGTAGGGGAGAGATTGTGTCATGTTAACTTCAGAAAATACAGAGGCGTTGCCTTCCACAGATACTTGAAGATTAGGCAGGTGCTTTTTACCTCTGTGTGGGACAAAAGTCCAAGTTGCAAGCACAACTCTTATTTGCTCCCCATGATGAATGAAGTTCAGCAAAACGCTTGTTGTAGGGTCTCCACATTCGACATACAACAGGGCAACAACACGTGAAATTCAGGGCATTTTGTCGTGAATGTCGCACAGCTGTCTTGTGATGAAAAGGATTGTCTTAGATCTGTGACAACAGTCGGTTCCATCACAGCCTCAATGAAAATCCTACCACTAGAATAACCGCACGGCGAATGTGACACTACCTTTACTGTTAGAGATCGATCAAAAGTGAACGTGACCTTGTACAGGTCGTTGTATTCTTTTTTGACCTTTAACCTATTACTATGGGTAAAATTTGCAAAGTTGCAAAAGTGTATCCCGCCGATAAACCTTCCGCTTTCCACTTTTTTTAAAGTAGACCAACTGTTCTACTATACCCCAAAAGTACTGAAAGGTTTGAAGTTCATTTAATAAATATTCATCCCAGCGTGAAGAGATTTTTGTCGAGATCCCGATTCTGGAACATGAGACGCATTATATAGATTAGTACAGACCTACATAGATATCTCCAAAGAAGTGGTTCACTCAAAAGAACGAACTATGGAAACTCTGCAGGCATAATACAACTTGATGTTACAGGAGCAAAGGACACATGAAAAGTGGGCTTGCTCTACTCTCCAAGC
>NC_049980.1:20234614-20235329 GCF_000003815.2 Branchiostoma floridae | reverse complement strand
AGAGTAGGCTTGCTCATCAATGCCACAATTGGTGAGACCAATTGTGACACTCTATATAACTTTCGTCATGTAATATCCTTGAAGAGGCAGACGGCGGCAAGGGGAAAACATGATACAGGTATCAAAGTCAAAACCAACAAGTAAGAGAAACAAAGAAAGAAAGGGAGAGAAAGAAGGAAAGAAAGAAGGAAGGAAGTTAAGAAAAAAACGACAAAGAGAAATGAAAGAGTAATAAAAAGAATAAATGTAAGGGAAACAGAAAATGCATAGAAAAAAGAAAATGCACAAGAAAATGAACAATTCAATTCGAGATAACGATCTCCAGTTAGATATGGGGCACAGCTATAGAACTTAAGAAGTCATCTGATCAGTATAAGAGGTAGAGATTCAAGCTATCGTTACTTTGAGAAGACGTAATCCAGTCCTTTACTTTTTGCCTCAGAAAACAACGGTGTATTTTGCAACAAATGTTCGTCAAGTTGTCACAATACTGTAATCCAAATATAAACGGCTCTGTTTCTAATACTATCAGATACTCGCCGGTGTTTCTATCTTGTGTCTGACTTAGTATAGATCCGGACTCGTGGATCCTTTCAACCAAGAGTGTTATATAACGGCCTTGTTAAACCTCAATAAGAGGAGAAGGCCGGAATACTTGAATGAACATGATGTGCGGCAGCCCCCGCACCCGTTTGTTTGTTCTAGGGCGTGAAGA
>NC_049980.1:20229779-20234435 GCF_000003815.2 Branchiostoma floridae | reverse complement strand
AATGGCAAAGGTTCGTCGATAGCTACCATGGATGGATACCAGGCTAGCTAAAATACTACTTCACCAAAGACGTATGCGAGACAAGAGACATATACAGAAATAGGCCAATGAACTGTTCATCTGCTTGGAGATAACCTACCGGCCACCAGTCGATATCAGGGCCGTCCTCTGCAGACCACAGACAGCCAAGCATCACGTCACTATTGCTTGTACGTGCAGTTGTCCCGTGTTCTGGTAAAATGACCTAACTTGGACTTTCCCAGCCCCTTTGCTTCTTGAGTAAATGCCCATCGTGTGAAGTGTTTAATTGGTGATGTGCGTAAGGGATGCTTGTTAAGTTTATCTTGACTCTGTCAACAAATTATGATATCATTACCGCCAGACCCGGTCCTAGTTACCGTAACCCCGGCGGTATGAGAGGTCGGCCGCGAGGTGACACAACCATGCTTGGCCGCCAGGAAATTCTGTTCCGTCTTGGAATCTGAACTTCAGGTGCACGGCGAGCCCGGCGTACCATTGTGTGGCTCCGCTGTTGTTTGAGTTTTGGCGCCAGCATTATTTTGGACAACAAGGATACGTTTACAAAGTGTCAGAGAGGGCTTGCACTGGGTGGAGCAGGGTGGAGGCGGGAAACATAGCTATTTCTCGACAACAAAGGAGAACAAAACAGGCTCTATCCGTTATTTTAACCCAAAACATCTCCTTGAAGTTATTCCCGGTGTTGCCACATATTTGGGTCGGCACGTCGGTTATCGGGAAAGTATCGCCTGTGCATCGCCAGTGTTTAGGTGTAGGCCCTGTGAGCGTCGGGTCGTCTCCCTCGCCGCGCCGGCCGGCGGGGTCTTATCTGGCACCGGCATCAGCGCAAACAATCGCGTGCTAATCAAGCTCGGAATGTCGTGGTGTGTTTGCGCCATTGCGTTCTGTCTTCTGACAGGTCAGTCCAAACCGCGCTCCCTGCACAGCACACGCACGAGGAATGCGCGAGACTTGTGAGGCTGTGCGTTGCCATAGCTACGAGAACGACTGAAACGCTCAATCTTGCGTTTTAAAAACACGACCATTCGAGCTCTTTTCGCATGTAATATTTACAGGCTCCAATGTATGATGTGCATTTACTACAACCCCTCTTCTTTTACAGAAATATCTTTGGTTGTCCAACTTCAAGGACAAAATGGCCGCATGTCCAGTACAATATAGTTACAGGTGAGGTGCAACGTCGGCCATGAGGCATGCCTGTGTTCTCTTGTTTTCTACCGTGGCTTACAGACTCTTGACGCAGAGTCGTAGCCTTTGTAAACCCCGGAGTGGAATGTCTGAGCCGTCTTAATCCCTCAGACTATTCTTTTGCAAGAAACTAACGGAAAGCATCCCCTTCAGACCAAGGAGACTGGGAGATTTACTTCTAAGTCCTGTTATCAACCCACATATTTCTTCTGAGGTGTGGAGTCCGCCGCAGAATTAGTTCTTCTCTAACAAGTCTCCGCACAAATCTGTAGTTCCCTTGTTTGATGTCTGCTGGTTAATCTTCTTATAATAAGTTATAGATCGCTTTATAAACTAGCAACTAGCAACGCAAAACTTTTGTCAACAGTTTTCATATGTCTATAATCGTCAATAATTGTCAAAGGTTTCAACATGAGAACTGTCGTGGAGCAACGTAAATTTTTAAGAAAAATCTTCCGAAGTTAATTTTGAAATAATGCACTCTTCTAGAACAAATAACCTGTTTACGTCGTTCCTCAAACACGGCAGTCGATGAAGTGCACATCGTCGTAGATAATACTAATAGTACTGTATGTCAATGATAGGAATATCCTGTTATGTTTAATAGAAAGTAGATTCCCCAACTTTAGGCATAAAAGTAGCTTTGAAAAATGTATTTTCTTCCTGCGTGTTAGCTTAACCACATACAATCCTACATTTTTCACCATTACCAAGAAGCGAGAAGGAGCCAAACGTTTATGCTAGACTAGATCTAATGGTACTTTTCAATGTATGTTTTATCGTTATTGTGGCTTGTACTTCGCTCAGTTGGGCAAAGATATGCAATAAAGGTCTTCATTTATTTAAAAAAGTGGCCTAGATCCTGATGTACTGAAAGAACTTACATCATGTATGTACACGCCAGTCTCTTACAACATCGATCTCGTGTGAGCAGATCAAAGACCTTGTACTGGGGAACTTTCTCGGCTTTACAGTCATATTCAGATAGATAAAGTATGTCTCATCTTCTGTTCCAGCGTAAATATATTGTAACATCTGTCTTAAGCTGTGTGCTGTAATCACATGTAGATCGCACACATGAATCGAGTGCGATTAGAAATCCTTCACATCGTTCAAAGAATAGAAGGCCAGCGAGACTCAGTAAGATCAATGTGGTCTGCGCATGGAAAATGTAAAAAAAAAACTTTTTTTATTACATGTCTTCAATAAAATGTTTCTCCATTGAAATTTGCCCATTCATCCATATTGTAGCAGAGCGCATATAACGAGAAAACCGACCAACTTTCAACCTTATCTAGATAAAAGACCAGCTACGCAATCCGTCTTACCA
The DNA here is from genome assembly GCF_000003815.2 of Branchiostoma floridae. Taxonomy (NCBI): domain Eukaryota; kingdom Metazoa; phylum Chordata; class Leptocardii; order Amphioxiformes; family Branchiostomatidae; genus Branchiostoma; species Branchiostoma floridae. The sequence continues at coordinate 20,231,878 of NC_049980.1, read as the reverse complement.
TGATGTCATTCAGCTAGCAGCTAACACGGCTGACACAATATACAACCAACTTGATATACAACATCGACGAAATCTACTGAGTAATTTATAGATGGCGTTTAATTAATGAAGTTTCTATACAAAGTTTTCAATGAATTCCTCATTCTGAACCTAGGCGAAAAAACGTCCTATACACGTAATCCACAACCACACTTGTACATGTATATGGAGTTCATCCGTTTTGTCACTATTTACTGTGAAGCGTGTGAAATTTTCCGTCTAATTGTGGTATGTACAGAATTTGATACTACATGTATTTGACTTTGTACAGACAAACTTCGCTCGTATGAACAAACTTCGCTTGTTCAGTTTCATTTGATTCAATTACTTTAAACACGTGGCCCTAGACGACAACACTGCGACGTTGACCGTTGAATTTGTATATGCAAACAGGTTATAAAAATAGGCGTTGTTATGTTTGAAAAAGGTTTGCATATAGCCCAACATTGTGGGGTTTCAACATTTATGCATACTTAGCTTGTATTTTACACAGTTCAAAGAACTTCGAGAGATGTCATATTGAAAATTGTGGTTATGATATTAATCACATACCTGCTACGTAAGATATATGTTCTTCGTATGTCAACTTCCATGCTTTATGTTTAGGAACAAGAGAAAGTAGATATTTCGATCGAAATGGGACAAAATGAAAGATGGAAACCAGCTTTGGAGGCCAACATTCGTGCTGAAAATTAGCTGAGATATATCAGCTCTGGGACGTCATTCCCGCCATCTGTTAGGATAAAGGGATCAAGGAGCGTCAACTCGCCCAATCCTGGATTTGAAATGAAAAATGAGAGTTGGAGGAATAATCTTTTTACCCGCAGCAAGACGTCAACTGGCGTGAGAATTTGCCAATTCATTATGATATTAACACCTCATAGAATCTCAGCAGTGCATGGGTAGCCGTAAGGCGCGGTCGCATATTTTGTATGATTGTTTTGGTGGGACTTCTGGAAGAAAGAACCGACCGCCCACGAGGATCTATGGCAACGTTTTCCGGAGACAGTTGGGTTTTGTACGATATACATCCACGACTGTCGTAAGGATGCCTTGACTATAAACCCTGGGTAGACCCGTCGTAACGTAAATGTGACAGGACTACTACATGTTTGTGAGCCACTGGCTCAACAGTTTGCAGTCACAAGGGCAGAACTTCGCTATGTCGCGGACTCACCAGCATTGCTAGGCGCGCCCTAACTTTCATTGGCGTGTCGCGTCTCTTTCGGATACTTTTGAAGCCATTCGCTGCGAAGGTCATTTAACAGATTGTAACAGGAATATCTCAAACATGTTGAAAAGCTTTAGTTCAAAGAAACAGTGCAATTGCTAGCAGCATCTCTGCTTGTTTTACTCATACGCAATACCACAAAAAGTAGATGGAAACTTTATGTACATTTTGCAATGTCTCGGTCATTGTATTGCCAAAGATGGTACATGTACATTACCTTGAAGGAATATTGTAACAAGATCTTTGCCTACGTGGATATCGAAACCATACCTATCAAGTAATAGATATATAGAAGTAAACAAAATAGAAAAGTCGTTCATTTTTCAAATCAAAGCGTATTTTATTTTATTTCAATGATGAAAAGAAAGCTATAGCATAATTATCAAAGCAGAGTTACATATTGCATTCCTTATGAAAGGAAGGTGTATCATGAATGACGTGTATGTTGGTACATGGTTAATCTTCAACTCGGCAGCCAATGCACACTCATTAGCCAGCTTTTGATACTGTCTTATGCTACTGTAGGATTTGCTTGGAGAATGTACATATGTTGGTAGAGGTCAAACCTCTGCTTGGAACAAAAACTCTGTTGAGCGTGGTCACCCATGCTCTGTTGTGCACCTAACCCCAGTGACCTCAATTGTTGAAATAGGATGGCAAGAATTACGACACAAAGAGTGCTTATGTACACCTATTATGGCTGTATTGGAAGGATCCCTAAGCTTCCGTGGTCAGTTTATTCGTGGATACATAAACAAGAAATCTTACTTTTCATCGCTTGACTTTTTTCAGATACAACTTAAAGTACATGTACATGGACTTTCCCAAG
>NC_049980.1:20228127-20229655 GCF_000003815.2 Branchiostoma floridae | reverse complement strand
ACCCCACATCACGAGCAAGCATAGTAAATACGTACAATAAAAAATACAATCATTAAATGAATGATACATAACACCTAGTAATGTATGAAGTAACAGTCATAATGAGTTTATGCGTGTACATCTGTGTCAGAGCACGCTTGGGTAAAAGAAGTCATTGCTTCAACTGTTCTACATCAACCGGAAATATTTCTACAAGACTTGTGGTCGACTTAATTTCGAGGTATTTTAAATATCACTATACCCTCGTTCCCTTAACAGCGGGTGGAATGTTGTAGCTGACAATCTTCATTGAAAGTGACCTCCCGAGCCGCCATGGACAAACTATTTTGCCAACCACCCACATCAAAAGCCTTGACACCGTGTAAGGTCGCGTTAGTAACGCGATATCACACATGTCACACGCGTGATTAGTGCTGCCGTTATCGCAGGGGCATGAGGAAGTTTCTCCACAGTTAACGAGGGTAACGAGGGGATGTTAATAAGACCCTGCCTACTTCGGAAAAGACAGAAACTTCCAGTTTTCCGATCCGGGTAAACTTTGGGAGCGCCACCGTTATCGAGATGTTGATACAGATGCTTAGCCTCCACCAGACCTTACGGTGGGCTGGGAAATAGTAGTAGTAGAGATCGGCCGAAAAGGTAGAATAATTAGCCCATGTACATAGCTTAGGGACGCATAGTTTATGTTTTATGACTGATTTCTACCGTCTTCCAAGCCAACAGAAGGGTAAGGTAGAGGCAAACAGATGCTGAAGAGTGTTGATTTGACACATGTTTTTAGATCTTCCCTATCCCAGTGACCATGGCAACCGCCTCCGATTACTGGTGTTTCTGGGCTGGGCTGCATCTAATGACAATTTTTGTTTGTTCCCTTCACACTCCAGATTGCCTATATCGATGTAACCATCGTGAAATAAATACTAGTAGAAAGCAAACAAAGGTAACATTAACTATGGGAAAAGAAATGGAAAGACGTTACGAGTTATCTATAATAACAATATGACTCGTTAACAAATTACGCTGATAGTCTTTCTAGTACCAGAAAGTGTAGTTCTCTGCCAAAACAGTTCGCAAGTATATTTCATACAAAGTATGCCCGGGATTGTAATGTTTTCGACCAGTGCGCAGAGGTTTTTTCAGTCCTTGTGTATCTACGTACACATATAACTCTTGAAATTTTTGTGTTCGTACGTGTACTTATATAGTACACTGCCATTAGAGTTACAGAAAGTGAGTAGGACGATGGTGTCACGGCAAAGCTCAAGCGTACAGAAGTGATAGGGAGTTCAGAGGTGGTAAAGCCAGCTATCTATCAGACATGGCAGACTTACCAGGTCATCGGAAGGATCTACTTATTCACGGGAAGTACTGTTTTTGTCTATCTGTACTTTTGCCATTGTATATTTTCCATATGATAAATTTAGTTACTGCTGAGTTGAAAAGCTGCCACAAAGAAAGAAATAGTATTACTAGTAAATATTTTACTGCAATACAACAGTTTTCAAACATACAACTAAGTATTATACTC
>NC_049980.1:20212433-20228027 GCF_000003815.2 Branchiostoma floridae | reverse complement strand
TCCTTGAATGGACATAGCGTTCGGTGGTACTTGTCTCACGAAGGAAGTTACCATACTATTCCTCATTTGGATGTGTGGGTGGCTGCGCCGGTAGGTCCAACACAACTAGCATGTTGTATCTTGGAGCAGAACTGGGACAACTGCCAGCAAAACAAACCTATTTCTGCAGTCATGGATTATTGGGATGGCGAGAATCATCTTCAAGTTTGCCAATTTCTGCAGTCTTTACAAACCTGGGCGGTGTGCTCCGATCTCACCATCTGATCACACTTCTTCCATTCCTTTTCATCTCAAATGACTTCACTAATGCCTAAAATTTGATCCTGCAGTTTTATTCGATTTCCTGTATCCTTCCAAGCTGAAAGAAACATAGGAGATAATTTTGCTGTGCTGTGTGTTTGAGTATGCGCATATTAATGCAGGTGTGGTGGGCACTGGATCATCTTTATTGTGCATTCCATTTCACAACTTATCCAATGCCTAAATTTACTTTCTACAAGATGGTTTGGTGTAAAAATGTTTTATTCACAAAAATGTTCCATTAAAACATTACCTGCCATTCCCTGTATTTAAAGATATATGAAGGCAGCTTTCCTTTCCCACACACTATAACACTTCATTTAGGACTCAGCAAAGCTTCGTACATCTGGATGATGCTCCTCAGATGAAAGGAAATGAAAAGGACATTATAGACTTCTTCATACTCTACTCTCTTTAAGGCTATGGGGATGTTGATTTGTAATTTTCTTCCACCATTGCTGTGATCCGCAGAAAGCATATTTGCACCGAAATTTTCTAGACACAAGTGAATTTTATCAAGTACTGGTTTGGTCACACATGTAATACAATATCAATATTAGAGTTTCTATGACCTCATACCTTGGAGTGGCATATTACAAATGTTTCTCATTGATATGCAAATAATGTCCTCATCAGTTGATTATCTTCTCTCACTAAATAATCAATAAAGCAAGTTGTTGAAGTATGAAAGTCTTAACTTAGCAAAGATTATTGTAGCATTTCCTCATAAATTATGGAAATGAAGTTCTGATTGCAAGACTTATGTCTTATAATCTTCACCTTTATTTGCCTTTTTAATGCTGCCAAGTATGAAGTTCCTGTAATCGATCACTTTGGAATTATAGTATTTTCTAATTGATTATGCAAATAAGGTCTTCATTTGTATAATTGGTATCTATCCATATTCCTCCTTGTTTGCTACATGGCAAGAGTCTTATCAGCATATTTATAAGACTTCTTAGTCAATACAATTTTGTAAATCATCACTTTTAAAAGCTATCCACATACAAGAAATTACAAGGTTCTGTCAATCCCTTCTGGGTTTATTCTCTTTCAAATTTTGAATGAAAATCAGTCCCTCCTGTTAAAAAAAACAGCTAGGTGTGGGAACATACACCACTTACTCTGTTCCAAGAGCCATCTACCACCTCAAATAGCATGTCCAGAGCAAGAGATGCCAAAACTGGAGGTTCTGCTACAGTACTGTTGAAATCCACTAGGAAGGCGAACTTGACCAATGACTCTTTTCACACAACTACTGCTTTATTTCCACCACCGTGTAGGTACCTAGTCAGGGCCATTCTGACTGGTTCACATTGTGACGTACCCACCTGATGAGGCAATTCACTTGACCGCTCTTTTGCGAACCTACCCATCTACCAAGTATCAGTGCACAATCGTAATCGTATATGATTGCAAGTTTTCATAATTATGTTTTTTTATCAACTTACTCATATGGGACTAATGAACCCTTTCATCGATATGGTTTTCTGTTTCTCAAAATAATGTTTTTCACAAGTCAAGGTATCAGTTTCCAAAAAGGCTGCTGTGTTTACTACATGTATGATGGGTGGAAACCAACTTGATACCCTGGTGGCAGGAATCAACAACTGGAAGTATAATTTGTATGATTTGATGACCAATAACATAGACATCTTTTTTCAATGTCTAAAAAATAGTATGTTAATCATAATACTGACTGTGCTGCCAATCCAGAAATGTGGACTTTTACTTTGGTGACTAAGCAAGGTTGAGGACAAAAAAAGAGCTGTCAGTAATCAAAATCCTGCATTCCTCAATACTAGATTCGTTCTGCTATAAAGGCTGATGTAGATACATCTATCTGCTATGTTGCAATTTGTCTGCCCTTCTGTGGTAGTCTCATGAATGGATTATTTGGTTTCTTCACAGATACAGAATCCTGCCCCCCCCCCCCCCAATGACCTTTCACCAGACTTACACAACAAATGTAACCCCAGAAGTATAACCCGTGGCCATGTGACCCTCAGTGGGAGGCACCTGTTGTAACCTGGGTAACTCATGGAGTAAAGGTCAGTACTGAGGTTCAACAGAAGCCACAATATAGGAAACCTCCCTCAGCACAGAAGCAATTTATTATCTGTGGCATTCTGTTTGAAAGGTTTGTGATTTTCCAGGGGACTCACCTGGTATGCCCTGAGAATCAAGAAATTCCAAGAAAACCTTGGAAACCTGGAAAATTACTCTTTTTGAAAAAACTTCAGCTAACAATGTCTTCTGTTCTGATGCCATTCAAGCAACTTGGTTTGTACGACCGTATCAATATAGAAGTGAATTAAGGCAGAATCAAGTTGTCATCACAACCTTCTCCTCTTATATTGTTCTCTTGCAGTATCTATTTAACATAATTAGTAGAATTGTAAGATATATTCTGTATTCTTTCTCTTTTTGTTTGTTGTAGTTTAGTTGACCCAAAGTAACCTAGGGGTCCCAAGCACTGTTGCTCAACCCCCCACACACATGCTGCTGGAAAAGGTTTAACAAAAACTTTTGGAAATGAACTACTAAAAAACTTTCCTGGTAAAAAGTCCTGAGTGTATAAACTGCTTGTATAAACTAATTAGCTTGTCTGTCTCAACCAGTTGATAATCTTCAATAAATCTTTAATCAAGCGCTTTAGTGAGCTAACCAGGTTCCAAATCATTTTTTTTTCTTCTACCAACATTGAGCATTCATGTAGGAGCAATTTTAACTTTCTGTGCACCACCTCTTCCATCCTTTTATCATGCCAAATGGGAATGCTAAAATCAGGTGACTGCTGCCTGGAGCGACTCCAGGTACCGATGATAATTCCAAACAAACATATCTCTCGCGTGCGCAATCACTAATTCATGAATACTGGGGACCTGACGTACACATAGTCTCAACTGCACACCATAAAATATGCAGTCTAAATATGTGAGAACGAGATATGCTGCGATATATACCGGATCAGCTTTGCAGATTAAGGCATGCCAGACTGCTGGTGTAGTGGAGGCTGGGACCTGGTGGGTATAGTGTTACAGGGGGGCAGGTGGGAATATGGCAGGACAGGAGCCAACTATGCAAAACTGCAGGTTGATGTCTGTGACAAGGATTAAAGTACATGCTATCAAGTGATGTGATTACACCACATAAAACACTCGAGAATACATGCATACACAAAAAACATCCCAGTCCCTATATGGTCACAGTACCACCACCAACACAAGGCTGTGATCTAACATATAAATTCGGTCAAGTGCGGTCTACATTGATACAAAGTTTCAAAATAAAACTGGTGTCTCAAAAATGTTCTTGACAAATCAACTGATTACATAGTTGATACAATAATGAGTGAAAATATAAATTTACAAATTCAGTCTTCCACAAGTTAAGGCAACATATAGCTAACCTTACTGCTATAAGTAAATTGATCCCTAAAATATGAAAACCAAAAATGAATGCAGCATTTCTACTAGATGCTCGACTAGGCAACAACATATGGGACTGTATTTAGATACAGTCCCATATGTTGATGAATGATGTATTGGAGCATATGTTGAAAAAACAATTGGGTATGTTGACTAAACAATAAAGTACATGTTTGCAAATTAATCATAAGGCTATTGTAGGACTTAAATGCCAAAGCTGGAAATATTGTCTGGACAAAAATGTTGCCTGATGTTTTCTTTTACAACTCAATTCTCAAACATCCTCTTGTCATTCTATCAAGTGTTTATCCATGGCCAAAACACAACCAGTACATTTATACATGAATGTCTTAAAAAGTGCTAGATTGGTACTCCAGACCAAAACAAAACCAATTTGTAAACAAATTCCATGTAGCCAGTGCATTTGTTGTGTACAATGATCTTGTATTAACTCTGTGAATATAACAAAACAATGAGGAAGATTCAACTTATCATATGATCATCTCATAATAGGGGCCATCAAATTCTAGCAAAGCATATGAGGCTAAGACTACTGAAAATGAGAAATCTTGAGACGGGGCTTTTGATATGCTCATTTTATTTATTTGCAGAGACACACTGTAGATTTTACTTTATTCCAAATGATTCCCAAATATACATGTACATAGAACATCAGCATTTAAAACTTTGTGGAAATTACTGTGTGTTAACAGATATCAAACTTTGATAGGTTTGTATACACTTCAGTTTGATGTGTTGCACACAAAAGGGAATGTACATTTTCATTGTAGATAGTTAACTTCACAATAAACCTAAACCTCAACATAAACATGCACTTTATCGCTTTGGATAAATAGTTTTTCCTTTTGTTTAGTTGTGAGTACTTGTGACTTTGTAAAGGCATGTTTGTTGGACAAGGCATGAAGAAGGAGGGAAACATTACTACAACGTATATACACATGTACAGAGAAAAAGAAGAGCCATGTGTATAAATTACCTTTAAAGAAAACATCAAGACAAAGGTGTTAGATACCCATAGGTAAATGAGGAAAATAAATAGAAATTGTTTCATATACATGACATGTATATGTAGTCTCTGGAAATTATACAGGAGGATATGACAGGACAAAATAGTCCTGCAGTTAGGAACAGTAACTAACAGTTAACATAACAATATAACAATAATAATATCTGTAAAACAGTAACAATCTCAACAATAAGACTTAAGTGTATTATGCACATGCTAATGAAGCATGCACGCCAATCCACAGGAAAATAAATACTTTATACATAGAAGGACCATATAGGGAAACTTGTTTGATACATAATGGAATGAAACAAAACCTTAGATGATACATACAATGTATGTACAAAATGTACATAAAGTAACATGAACTAACCTCAAAACCGATAAACTGAACGTACCATAAATTACAAAATTCCACATGATTCTCTTTCACTTTTGAGTTGCTGGTGACTAGTGCTGTCGTGAGGGTGGAAACAGTTGGTTGCTGTCTATACGTGTGCCACCTCATGACAGCTCACATCAGGATGGGGTGAAGTACTTGAGTGCATCTTCCCATGTGTGCTGAGGAAACCTTGCCGAGAACACTGTCATGTCCACCCCTGCAGTGGCAAATAAAGTCAACAAGTTGGTGGAGCAGATTCATTCACATTATACATGGCCAAGTCTTGGAATTGAATGTTTTGTACCTGTTCGAGGATAAGTGCAGTCAAAATTGTCATATGATTTCTTGAGGCTACATTGTATGAGGCTACACGTGTATGACAGAACGGACCATTGTCAAGGACCTAAGGTAGCCATTTTGGTCACAGCACAGCTCAAATTTGTACGACAACTTTCCCAAGAATTACAGTGGATTCGCTGTTGTACAATGAAGCTGACAACAACAATATAGCCCAAAGCTAAACAACTTGTCTCCCTGCTGTCTATCAAACCCTGCAATCATTACAAATTTGGTTCCAAATGGCTGACAGTTACCTGTCAAATGGAAACCAAAATAAAAACTCACAATTTCCCAGAAAAAGTGCGTGGATCAATCATTATCACAATGGTTTGCAGAAGCTGACACACTGACTGAACAATCATCAGCAGCAGCAACGATATGCCCCATCAGACACCAGTGCAGTTCCCATGGACATCCAAACATTTGGGACGCAGGACAGCACAGCTCTCTTGAGTCTATTGTACCTCAGACTGTGTTGTAAACAGGTATGTAACCAGATGCCATGTCCCCAGTAAGACCTGTTACCAAAACATACACAAGCTCTGGTTTTTGCCATAAACATGCCTTGCACCAGATTCTAAAATTGAATACATTTGTATTGACTAACTATGAGTTAATGAGTGAAGTCACTGATTACATGTATCATATATCATCATCAGTTTATCAAAGAGGGATACTTGGCATCGATATTTTAAATGATACCTTCAGTGAACTCAACTGAACAGCATGTTATGTATCTGACAGTACCTGGTGATAGAGCCCTGTACAGAAGGATTAGAGGTAAATCTGCTCTCAACACACAGCCTAAAGACATCCCTTGGCCCAGACATCAGCAGGACACTCCTAATTGGCTAGTCCTGTATTTTCTATCTGCAGCCAATGCTGTGATATACTGTTTCAGGTTCTAGATATCAAAAGGATTTAAGGTAAACCTTACATGATATGCTTTCCACACAGATTAAAGAACCTTTCAAAGGTGACCCCTATATAGAAGTTCGTAGGACACAACTGTAATTGGCTAGACTTGTATTTTTTGGCAAAAGCTGGGATATAATGTTTCAGGTCCTATCTAGACTCTACCAACAACAACTCCTCCTGACCACCAGTAGGGCTGTACTACTAACCTCTTGCCTTTCCTATTTCCCTTGTAGTTCCTCCCCTCCAGTTTCCATCCTGTAGAAGCTGATGAAAGGTAAGTCAGGGATCCTAATCCCTCCCCACTACTTCCCATCTCCAGGGAGAAGTGGCAGCAACAGGGCCCAGCCCACCCAGAACAGGGAGGTCACCCAGGGCACTACCTCTGCCCTTGTGGGGCGGACAGCCCTCCCCAGACATAGATTGGAGTGTCTCCAGCAGAAGAACTGGAGCCACGCAGCCATAAACAATAAACACTGGGGTTGGCGAGCACATGCCAAGAATGCCTTCTCCCTTCCAGGGCAGGTTCATGAGGGGGATGGAGAGGGTCTGTACAAACAAACTGCTGGCCTTGTGCTGGGCTCGCTGGGAGTTTCCTTCATCACCTGTTCTGTTAACCATCATGGTCCAAAACCATTCTCACAATGGTTCCTTGCTAGCGCTGGGAAGGTAGGTTCTGGAGAGGTACATCATACAACCTCATCTCTTCTCCAAAGTCATGTCCATGGCTTCAAATTTCAATGTACATTTGTACCTTTTGCCAGAAAGCAGACATGTTAGGTATACATTTAGGTATAGGTCAAATTACTGCTGGTAAGTTAGTGATTACACTTAAGAGCAAAATTTAACTAACTAGTTGCGACTGACTAAAACCAAATCCATATTTCAAGGAACTATTATAAAAGAAGTTATTCTGTTCTCTGTTGTTTTCTTAATATTTTTAGATAACAAGTGAATATTGAAAACTATCCAAATTTTTACACTGAAACATCTACCTCCTCTTCAGGATTCAAGTTCAAAGAAAACTGACATTTTCCTTGAACCACTGGTCATGGCAAAATTTTCTTCATGATGTAGTCTGCCCACATCATCAAGGTGTGGGGCACACCACACATGTGAGATCCATACCGACATGAGGCGACAAGATGTACATGTAGGTTGTAAGTACCCCCAAAAGAGTCTCTGGGTCTAGAATAGTCGTTCTGTTTTGTGTGAAAACAAATGTAGGTGTGGGAAGGAAAAGCCATCCCCTCCAGTCTGTCAGCAACAGGAGACATGCTGGGCTTGTCAACAGTCTGCAGACAGACATGACTCCCTTTACACATAATACCCAAACATGCGCTCCCACAGACACACTACACCTTGTAGGGCTGAGAGGCTTACACCACTGGCCTCATAGGTTCCAGTCTAGGGGACATGCATGCCAACAAGTGGATTATCTCACAGTCTAACACCAAGGCTCAAGGCCGTTTATGTAGAATTGGTAGTTTAGAACTGTACTGAAGAGGTACATTGTTAACTGTGACCCAACAGTTATGTATCTAACTTTTGTACATGCATGTACTATGCAATTGGATATGACAACTTTCCCTCTAGCTCTCAATACTTTCATACAATAGACTATAGAGACCCTTCCAAAAGGTTTCCTTCAGGTCTACTTGACTACTAAGTTAGTGAGCTGGAACAACAAAAAGTATCATGTAGATGTATGTATAACTTTCCTCTCCACTTACCTGATGTTTTGGGTCTCTTAGATGGCAGCAGGATCTGCTGTTGGCTGTCTTGTATTCTTCCCTGGAAGAAACAACATTTGAGTTTTATCAATAACATTACTATTTTATAAATATTTCCTACCAGTTAGAATCAACAGTCTTGCTAATGATTGTAATTAAAGAAGACAAAACACCATATGAATTTTGATTTGAAATATAAAAGTAAGTACATACTGTATATGTATGTTAACACACCCACCCACACCCACACAAGCAAATACACATACAAACATATGTACATATATATGTAGCCATGAATTATATACCTCGATGAATGTGGCTAGTAAGGATGAACTGATTTCCTGTTGTAAGATCTTCCTGTTCTGTTCGTTTTGGTAGCAGCATGAGATGAGGGTGGGGAACAGGACGGCCACAAGCTGCGGATCGCTGAAGTACTGGAAGGGCAGGGCACACAGCTGCTGGAGTACGGTGGGGGTGCGACCGGACTGCACGATCACCTGCAGTCAGGAGAAGGTCACAGACAATGTTATCAACTGAAAAATTGGGCAATTCTTTGCATGAACTATTTGGTACTGACCTTAAACACACAGTACTGAAATATTACTGACTGACTGAACAGTACTGATTTGAAACTGACAGACGCATTTACAGTATCACCACCTAGAAATAGAGGTAATATTTTCGATTTTTGTTTGTTTGCTTGTCCTTGTGTGTCTGTGGTTATTTGACGTGTAGCATGGCAGGATGTGAGGTGTAATGGTGTGATGGAAAACTAGATTCAGTATTTATATTGCACTCATTACTGTCATGTCTGCTATTTTACTGCAATTATTTCTAAGCTGCTTGTGTTTCTTTATGTTACATCAAAATAAAGCTTGGTCACATTCATCATAATTTTTTTGACATAGGATTTTCGCTGCAGATTTAACAGAAATGAATGGCATCAAGCATCTACATTCTTAAGTATCCTTTCCAGCCTCTCAAAAAACAGCTGAATTTTGTTTGTTACATAAAACAATTTGCCAGATAATAATCCAGAATGACAAATGTCCTACAATTTGTCTTTTTCTGATAATATTATTCTACACCTCCACTCAAACTAACTCTTGTTATAAAAAAAAAATAGATCCTATTGCAGTCTTCACTACAAAAGACTGGTATGTATTTATTCATCAGTATCATGCATGAAGTCATATCTGACAACAAGAAAGTTGTGACTGTGTCAAGTGCACATGCATGTACGAATTTCTGATATAAATAAATATAGATATATTAGATATATAAACAGAATTTTTAACGATACCACACAGAAATGATATACTGATATATGTTCATATCAACGAAGATTTTTAAGTGTTAAAAACATGTAAGATGAAATATTTCAGAACAAAATCTGAAACACTCCCCAGAACAACTATATGACATTGTACCTTGAATGTGACTTGACATATTTCTACAACTATTGTACACTCCAAGATTGTCTTGCATATAATACTTATCTGGGTCATATCTGCCTAATTGCATTTATGTGCATGTACTGTCCCAGCTGAAGGGTTGGAAATTGGGCAGTTGAATAAACAGTGGGTGTGCTTATTTAATCAGACAGCCTGGGAGCAGCACTGCTCCTGTACAAAAGGTAGTGGAGCGGGGAGGGATCTCCACTTCTATTGTTAACCTCCCACCAGACACAGCGTGGTTTCTGAAGAACTTGTTCATTTGGAATAGTGCCATATGCTGTCCACGTGCAGAGCGGGTGCCAACGTCGTACCATCAAAGTGATCAATGTAGCAAGAAATATCCAGTTTGACAACCGTGCAGATTGTGTGAAAAGCACTTTTTTCCTCTTTCACGTGTGACCAGGGGTACCAGAACCAGTACAGGCTCTCACAGGGAAACTAGTGCCTGAATTATTTAACAATTTCTCCCTGGTCCACTTTCCTGTAAACGCTTTCAATTATGGATTGCTTTTATGCACACATGCTTTTAATGATTAGCTTGTTCTCAGAAAATCCTGGCACTGAAAAATTTATCAATTTCTATCAGATTAGGTCTCCCATCTAAATCAAAGCTGCCTCCTTTCCTATGCAAATTAACATAAAAATTGGGTTTCCATTTTCCTAAATTACATTAACATTCCATGAGATAAGAGGATTCACCAATCTTTCCATCAGAAAAACTATTTCTTGGATCCAACAGTTCGTAGTTGGCTGGGAAAATAGTTTGGGAATGGCACTTTTAGGTGGGTGGGGGAGCAGATAATGAAAGAAAAACAGTTTTGGTAATGCTGTGGCTATAATAGAAATTGTGTACAGACAGTGCCAAGTCTTAGCACAGGGTACTGATTAAATGCAATTATAATGTTTCTGTTGGCTGACTTTCAACAATGAAGTGTAAACATATGTCATCTCTGCACTTCAAACATAACAAACTGAAATGCTGGGATGGAAAAAGCCATCCCTACACAAAGATCATCTACCAGACACAGGCTAATTAATTCTGCATCGATTTCAATTTACCCCAATAATGAAGACTCCAAATCCACCCCAGTATTTGTAGAACTAATTACAGCGCCTCTGGGAAATGGGGGGAAATCTGTGGATGTGGCCTGGGGGAATGTCTCCAGGAATCAATAAAGCCACAAACATGGCCAGGGATGACCCTTGTACTGCCAGTCTTACTGTGCTCAGGAGAGGGGAAAACTCAGGGGAGTAGCCAGGGTAACATTTAGCAGCACTCCAGGAAGGTAACAGTTAATATATGTACTTCATTCGACATGGGTGTGGAAAACAATCAAATCTGTGCTAATAGTACTATACAACTGTGTGACAACAAAGGATTACATGTGTACATGGGTTAAATCAATCATAAATGGTAACCACTAAAAAAAATACCACATCAAAAATTAAACCTTGATAAACAGAATTTGACAGATTATTCCCACAACACACGGAAACAAAAAGACAACCAGGTAGATGTTTGTGATTTAATCAGTAATGACAAGTGAGGCCATGTTCTTCCTTCAAACCATGCATACAGAATCTAAGAGGTACTTTTATGGGTCAAATATGCAAATAAACCAAGAGTTATGCAAGGTTTGTGGCATATATATTTATCACACCTGACCACGCAAAGGGTACTAAAGATCATCAAAAACTATATGCATATCCAATGATAATATCATACATGATGAAATAAACAGTGTTGGGACAAAAATCTCCCATTACTTAGACACAAAGTCAAGCTTGCTCCTAATAGTATGTGTATCTTACATGTATTGTGAAAGAATGAAGTTCATCAAGAAAATGTGGAAAATCTCCATTTTTGGGATTGGTGAAATTCATTGCTAACTTTTTTCTCTTCTCTACTAATAAAAAAAAGAAGATAATCCTGGGAGCCTGTGGGGAAATAATGGGAAGTTGGTCTATTTCCCCAAGCCACCTGCATATCAAATTTCATGTCAATAAGTCTAAAGATACCAGTGTGTAACCTTTGGGAAGGGTGTTGAGTAAACTTACAGAAGGAGAATAACAAGAACACAAAGAATGATGAGCAAAAGTCATGTATTTCCCTCTCCCCTATACAGAGTAAGGGTTGATATGTACAGAGTACAGAGAGGGAAATATAATCAGCACCACGGAGAACTCCCAGAAGTGCCATAACAAAACTTGGTACAGAGCAATCCAATCAAAAAGGTGCACTTATTGTAACCTTAGGTCCACTGATCTAGGCATCAATTTGTAGACACAAAGGTGTAATGTGTACCAGATAATATCTGACATGTACTGCCCTTGATGTTAAAAGTTACTTCATAATATATTGCACTGAGGCTTTGACATTGGGCTATTATCAGTTATACAATTGGAGAACAATTCACAATGCCTTTCTTCTATCCTTTCATAAATTCATTCCCAAACAGGATGACCATCATTTCTCCTCTTCCTTTTTAGAACATTAGTTGGCAATGTTTAAACTGATATTAAACTTTCACATTGTAAGATCTTTTATATCTTACCTAACTAATACAAATATGTATATATCTATTAATCCTGTCGAATTCTCCAGCCACAACTTCCTGTGGTTTTGGACCCTTTAGATAAAAGTAGCATTTAAAAACAATGTGTTTGGAGTCTCCTAAAAACAATGGGCATAGGTAATAGAATTCTGGTAGGCGTTTTTTGTCAAATGGCCAATTTGCACCCCCATGGACAGCGCCTAAAGCTGTAACAGAGCTGTTACTGTAGAAAAGTATACCACAAATATTACTGCACTTTAAGTTAAGTTTAACTTCCATCCATCCATCTCTGTGCACAATGTCTATGTGGCATCCCCAAGTCTCTCCATCCCAGGTGTCAGGCACTTCACACCTGACAATGACTGATGTGGCCACAGAGCTCCACTATTATTTACATCAGTCCACTTGCAGTGTTAATTACACCATTTAGGGAGAACTCCAGGCCTCACATGGGAACCTGCTGGCTCAACGCTGCAGCTATATGGGGGCAATATAAAACATGCTTTCTACTGTTGCTCGGAGAGCGGGGAGTCCTGCTAGGTGGAAATAGTGGGAAATGACGACCGTAGAGACCATAAACCTGGCAGCTGTCCTCTTGGGAGGGTACATTAGACAGCTAGTGATACATAATGATGGTACCTATATTTCTATATTGGAAACATGGAGACAGTTGGGACAAGGATAAAGATGTCAAGGTTCTTAAATTGGTGCTTACTAATATCTTCTCACCCTTCCCCTGCTGATAGTATGACGACATAGATTTGAACATTTTTCTCAGGCATGATTTAAATTCAAATGGAGACTTTGATATCATAAATACAACTATATACTGTGCAATGACTTAATACAATAATATAGTAGACAATTGGAAAATAGATAGATGGAGTGTGGGGGGGGGGGTGTTAACTGCAAGAGTAAGAATAGTGACTATACGACTCACGTTTTCTCTTTGGTCTGTATGGCACTGATGTCTGAGAACTGTTGCAGTTACAACTTTACAACTGTGATATTGTTGATCATAAATAGCAGCCACATCAAAGTAATACCAATAAAATGGTACATGTACATGTAACTGCTTTCCTTTTAAAGTTATAAACCAACAGGTATAAATATTTTATCGCCTCAGCATATCCTATTGGAATATCGACACAGATATGCCAAAGCATAAAAAAATCTATAATGCTACAAATTCAACGTACAATGTATTGGGTGGTGATATAACATACACATCTGTGCAAAGACGTTGCCTTTATTTTGTTGTACTAAGTACTACTGTTGTACTACTTACACATAAAGTTTTTGAATTCGAAGGTTTGGACTTATCATACAACAGAATCATTCATGAATTACAATTTTGTCTGTTGTGTTTCTATACATTGCACAATGGCGTACATTCAGTCCACATACATTTTGTACACGGGACATATGTACCGGTGATGTACCTAAATAGCTCAGAGATAGAGTAGTTCTTTGTTCACTGAATACAGAGTAGTTCTTTGTTTCCTTTCTAATTGTTCTTTTTGCAATTTATTTTATAGACCATCAATATTCAACCATGAGTACACTTGCATTTCCTTAACATGTCTTCAGGCTTGAATAGAAATGTCAGAAAAAAATCTGTGACCAGAAGCAGGTTAATAAATATGTATCTCCGATTGCTTCACTGGGAATCAAGCAGATAGTTAAGTTTTCATCGCGGCAATTTGTCAACCAGTGAATTGACTTCTGAAGCAGTGATTCTCGGGCATTATCAGATCGGACGTACCCAGCGGTAGGGGGAAATATGAAACAAGATGGATGCAGACCTATCCCATCATCCTTCCCAGAGGCGGTGGGAGATGTTGGGGGAGATAAGAGCCGTGGCCTGCAGCCATGGCGCGGCTGATAACTCCACATGAATGTCTACACCACAAGGTAGGCAGCAGAAGTCATGCTTCAAACTCACAACCTGCAGTTTTCCTACCAACGACAATTTACGATCAAACGTGCAAGGTAATGGCGGTGCTGGGTTATATGCAGTTTGGGCTGATCCAAGATACACACAAATTTACATGTAAGAAAACTTGTTTGAAATCTAGATAAGAGTATTCTTAACACTGGGTTTCTTGTTAATATGGAATGAATGCATTGAAACATCTTTTGTACTCCTAGATGCTGCATGTGTCAAGTTCTCAAACAAGTACATGGAGGGGGGGTGGGTGGGTGTTGGCTAAAAACAGTATGATCAACTTTGGATAATTTGCATATTGTTTATTTTTGTAGCCTTTGACATTTTTAGTTTTGTTATATCACACAATACAAAAAAATATTTCATTCTGTTCATACAATGCATTTTAAGTATGCAAACAATGCAGATACATAATTGTTGACCATTTCTACAGACAACATCGGCTCAATTGTCACTTCATATATATATATATATGTACTTGCTCTACTTGTGAAGGATTTTGTACTATGATAGAGTTATCAAATGAAAACAAAATTGTATGTTATGGAAGGATGGGGAGTGCACCCATGTAGCTACCAGGGTCCCTATGGTAGACCAATTATCATCAATTAGCATGTTTTTAAAGAAAGGGTCCATGGAGTGGCTTATGGCAGATGGTTTCTTTTCAGGTCATGATGCAGTATGTCCCCCCCATCTGTTCATCTATGGTCACGTCTGATTGGCCAGTCTGGTTACACCGTGATGACTCTGTCCACTGCAGCATGGACTGATGGTGATCCATCAACAAATTTTCACAACTCCAGAACAGATTGATGCTCGGCTTTACGTGATCTGCTTCACTGCTTCTCACCTCTGCTTGACACCCGGACTAGTCTCTTTTACATTGAAAGTTTTCTCTCTGAAAATTAGTCTGATCAAACATTTGTTTCATAGTAGGGCATTTAGAAAACAATTGAACCTCCTTGATAGAATTAATCTGTGGCTTTTCTAGATTAAAGACCCATTTTGTAGGAACTGATGGATCAAAAAGTCAATGGTTTTGGCATTCCTTTGAAAAATAAGCTGTATTTACCTATAAGTTATCAAATTGCCCAGCAATACTTGAAGAGTACATTGCTGTGCTGTACGGATGTGTTAAAAACAAGGGGTCTGTATATATATCAGCATTAATTTGGTCCTCAGAACTGCACTAGTTCAACATATCTATATACCGGCCATCTTTTGGCCATAGATGAACACAAAATGTTATGAAACATATTACATCAAGGAGCTTTTAACAGAAAAAGCTCCTAGGTTACATGTCTGTATAAATGGAAACAATAAGAGAAATATTGCCCTGAAGAACATTTTCAGCTTTGGTGCCAAATCTAACAATAGCGGCCTCTAAAATTTGATGTGGAACAAAATAACGAAACTAAAAATGGCAGTGGTTGAAGCAACAATCAGCTGTATGCAAAGTGAGGCAGATGGGAAAATCGAAAGCATCATCAAAACACCTCGGCACCAC
>NC_049980.1:20198305-20212333 GCF_000003815.2 Branchiostoma floridae | reverse complement strand
TAACATGACAGCTGATTAGAGGCCCTCGAGACTGGGCAGGAAGCCTGCCATAGGGCCAAAATTGTTTGGTACACAAAGCGCCGTACCTCAGTTGCAGAGCTTAGAAATTTTACTTGTCAAATAATGGAAACGATCATGCCAATTTATACAGAAAAAAGTACTTCAAAAGAAAACTTCTCTACCTCTTTCTCCATCAACTAACAGAAACTCTCATGTCTTCAGACATTGTGAGTGAGCTATTGCAAACAGTATTCTATTGAAAATAATACATTTTACAACCTGATGTAGAATATAGAAGGGTCACATGTAACCTAGCATTGTAGAAAGGTCACAACAATGCGAAAAATACTGTTGTAGACAAAAGGTCTGTTGTAGCTGATTCAATGCACCTGTTCTGATTGTTAAAGCCCCCTTTCCACGAGACAGCAATCACTGAGTTACCATAAAGCAACCAAAATTGGTTTTGTATAACCCTTCTTTTCATAATTGGAATATGATGCAATATGTTCCTTTTCTTGAAAATCTATTCAGCGATCTGTCATGTCATACATTACATTTTATTTTTGGCTTCTCAGCAGTTGATCAGCTGTTGCCAAGGGAGCTTTGCACTGACCAGAGTGTAGCACTGGTCAAGGGCCGACGATCACACAGTCTTAAATTGATCAGCATAATCAACCCATGGCCATGACTCTGAGAGGGATAAAGATGTTTTTTGTAAATTAGCAGAGCAAGGGAAAGTTTTCTAACCAACCAACTTTGCATAACATTCAATTCCAGATAAATTATGAACATAACATGAGTTATTTGTGTCAAACCAAGTGATCAACACTACATAGGACCCACTGGCCAATGTGACCACTTTTTGATAGTCCCTTTGATTTTCCCATTGATACCAGCATTAAGAAACCTGTCTGGAGTGACCACCTGGCCATATACTGACATAGAGTAGATTTCATCAGCCGAATGGTTTTCTTGGGCAGGTTTGTCTGTACATCAAAATGGCCCAAAAACTCAGGAATACCTGGTATGGAATGACAAAACACACTGCCAGGCAGACTGCACCCAGGCAGAGACTTGTATTCCCTTTGAACATACTGCATTCAATATAGACTCAATTCTTACCATGTGACAGCTTGTCAATAAAACACCTCAGGACAGTAATGTCTCATGGTACAACTGTCATCAATCAAACCATATACTCATCTCCAAAAAAGGAATATGACTTTCAGAAAGCAATGCCTGCAAGTGACAGTGAAAATCTGTTATCAAAGTGACCGAATCAGTCTGGCCTTTTCCCCGAAGTCGTAAAATCCTATAGGCAAAGTAGCACAGTGATTTTCAATTCTATTATCTTCCAATAAATGCAAATTGAATCTGCTGTTCCAGGGAGATTGTATCAGGTTTCAGGTATGATCTACATTCTGTAGGTCAGGTATCACTTACTGTAGGTGTCAGGCTTGGCATGGTCTTAAGATAATCAATGGTTTATTTCAACAAAAATAGAAAGTGTCCAAAAGTGGATAGCGAGGTGCTGAATTGATGTGAGGACATTACAGTGCATTAAAACTGTATAATACAACAAAGAAATTTTATCAGTAAGAATAGCTGATATACTGATATTACATACATATTGATATCCAGAAGGAAAAATGAGGGGGACAAAATGTAATGTGAATCTAAAAAGTAAGCTGAATGGTGGACGGTAGGCAGTGATGTTGACCCTAGCATAGCTGGTATCAACAGTAATGATATTATTTGGGGCCAAATGTACTGTCATGATAAACATTTTATGGAAGAACACAAGTATTGCTATGTGGAACATTTTGCAAGCAACATTTAAGGAAAGGTTGTAGCAAAATGTACAAAAAAGAGGGGTCTGGGTTGTAACTTTCCTTTTTCTTGAGAAAACCAGAGGGTTACATTACATTACATCTTCTTTGTTCTGCAATTGTTTTATTTTAGCTTCATTATCTATAAGGACATTGCACAGAAGTGTCCTTGGTTATTAACCAAAGTTATTGTGTGATACATTATGCACTTTATGCACATAAGTCAAGGGAATTACCAGATGAAGAATGTTTTGTCTGGCACATATCCACAGGATGAGACTGCTGCACATGGAAGGGAGAGTGAATAATGTGCCGAGGATTGCAGGGTGTTTGTCTGGAACCATCAAGCCAAGCAGGGACATGCAATACATGAGGCCTGTGTCCTTGTCTCGACCCTTTCTAATAAAACCTGCACACATGTACATTGGGGGCTGTGAGGAGGGGCAGAAACAAGGTTACCATCCATGAGATGGATGATGCAAAGGTGTAAGGGCAACTAAAGTGACTTATTGCTTTCGATTTTTCCTGTGGACTTGTATTAGGACAGTGTCGTTCAGATGCATATGTATATTGACTGGAGCTTTAGGCACAATTTTTCCTAAGCTTCCAGATTTGACCCCACTGTGAATCATATGATGATATTTTGACATATTCATGAATTCGAGGATGTTGCAAAATGGTACAGTTTTTGTGAGCTAGAAGAGAAACCTTGCTGCACTTATTTATCTTTCTGTTTCATATTTATCTTCCTCTTCTATTTATCTATCTGACGAAAAGTAAAAAAATATTTTCTTTTTTTCCTATGTTTTTAAAATGAAAAACAAATCTTTACTGCAAATTGTAAAATACAAAATAAAAATTTAATGTAAACTTGATGCTGGACTAGGGTTTGCAAAATTCTTATTAGTCAAATTATAGGAAAGTTCCCTCACTTGAAACATTTGTCTGGTGTTTAAAAATTTATTTTTCTTATGCGTTAGTCTAGTGTTTGAAAATTCATTATTCCTTATGCATCTCAAGCTACATTTTCAAAATCAATAAGAGTCGAGAAGAAATAAACAAATGTATTAGAGTAGTTTTAAAATTCATGTTTTAGATTAGTGTTAGAAGTCATCTCAATGTCACCATGCTGTACTTCATTATGACTTTTGTATCTGTATGCCTGTACTAAGCTTGATAGGGCAGAAATGTACAATAAAGGCTATCATCGTCAATAATGAAGATGGCCATGCCATAAATACTATCTAGAATACACAACAGTCATGTTTGTAGAAAGACATGGTAAGAAAGTGAGTCTCACCTGATTGTCACTGTTGAGGGCAGTGAAGTATCCGACAATAAGGATGACCTCGTGAAGAAGGTCCTGATTGGTCCAATGTGTGCAGTACCACAGCAGGTAGCTGGCAATGTGGCGGAACTCCAGTGAGATACCCTCCTCTCCAAGTGCAGTCTGTAGGAACAGTAGAGAGAGAGAGAGAGTCATTGCTCCACTGGAAATGTACCAAAATTTTACACTATACCTTACATGGTTTGTTTAATGATAATCATTCTGTACCCCTTTTGGAATTGACTAAGTCTGGCATTTATACCTTTGGCACAGCAGTTCTATTTTAATCTGACTTGACTGAAAGCAGAATTTTTCAATAAGCTATAATTTTTGTGAATAGACTTTGGAAAAAAAAGTGACACTGTGCAAAAAGGCCCACAACTAAAGGCCATAGGGAATCTGGTAGCCCGCTGTCCATCCCTATTCTACATTTCCTGACAGCTCCAGTCCACTCCTTTAATCACTTTCACTTTCAAACACAAATGTACATATAGCACAGGATTCAGTCAAATTTCCTAGATGAATTAATCAGAGGCATTCTTATCCATAATTATGTAACAACAAAGTAAAAATAAAAAATAGATACTGTAGATATGAAGTCTGCATCCTCTTTAATTTGACAATACAGGTTGAATACTGTTTCAACTGACGAACACACATGTGATCAACAGTATGTCTCATCACTATACATTGTGTACATGTACAGATTTATGCATTGTGTACACTGGGACCAAACAACAGGTGAAAGCCTTAGAGCATTAACCTGCTAAAGGTCAAACGGATTAAGGAAAATAAAAAGAAAAGCATTAAGGAAAACAAACACAGGAAAGACAGTGTGTATCTCTCCTAAAACTGGGGACATGTGCAAACACACCATATCCTAACCTTCTTATGTTACAGATTGCAAATATAGAACACCTGAGGTCCCCGACTCCTTTCTTTTAGGATTTATACCATGCAAACAAAAGGGTAGTCACACTGCAGCCTTGCCTGGGTGATCATACATGTATAATGATGTCCCTATTCTTCTAGTTTCCTTTTTTATTACACCTGCTGAGCTGAATGACCGATGACTGGTGGTTACCCCCACAATGAGAAGTAATCATACACCTCATCAATTATTTATCTGTGAAAAATAAACATAACTGGCAGGTGGTGCCTTTAATCAACTTTCCTCTTGCCACTCAACGGAGCTGTAAAACGGGAATTTTCACATGCTAATGTCTCCAGCCTTGTTGAGCTGAAGTGTGGGAGTGTGTGTTTTTCAGAATGAATATGCACACACTCTGTCTGTCTGATGACTGGGCTGTCTGTTTTGAGCTCTGAACTTAATGATGATATTGCGTTAACAATAACAAAGTAACACACAATACCATTTTGTACTTGAAATAACTCAGGACAGTAAATTGAGACCTTACAGATCTATAGGCTGAGGAGGAAGCACAATAGATAAGATAATGGAGAACAATCGCACTTCACTTACTTTACTAGTTGTTACTGATATGCAGAAACAATGATGGTTATGATTATAGTAACATTCTTTTTGAATTTTACTGTATTAAATCTAAAACCAAATGATAATACTTCAACAATATTTGTGATAAAAGGCAAGTGAAGGCAAATAACCTCTACATGTTAAAGCTACATGTTCCGAAATGTTATTAGGTGGTGACTATCAGCTGAAGTTCAAACTTCTTTCAGGTATCCTGACTCCCAGAACTCTAGCCCGCGCGGAATCTGGGCCGCCAGCTTACAAACCCAGCACGCAACCAATTTGGCCAAAAGCCTGACAGGCATTTGGCATGGTCAGTTGGCGGTTCTTGAACCCCATTGTTACACAGGATAACTGTAGTACCTAAATTTCACAAGTAGAAAAGATGAGCCTATAACTTAAGATCAACCACATTATATACATGTACAATGTATGTTGGACAACTTGTAGCTACTACTGCATCAAAGGCTATTGTCATCAAGGAAGACTCTCTCTAGAAACTGATTCTTTTGTTACACTGGTACACATGTTAGGGTACATGAAGTTCTTAGAACAAGCCAGCCTTTATCAAAGACGTCATCCTTGCACCTGTAGCATCGTTCCATGTATTTTCAGCTTTCCCAAAGTTCCTTGCAGACACAAAAAATGCAAGGTTACACACGTGGGCTCCAAAAGAACAAATCATCTTTCATTTAGCCGTCCCATTGACCAATTTTTTACGTGTTGCGGATACAGACACCGTGGCACCAGATTACAAACCGTAATCGCCCGTAAACCAAAGTTGTGATAAGATACTTAATTATTCATATAGGTGTGAGCGTGGACAATGGGGAGGTGACAGCAATGACGTGGGAAGAATGGTCAGCAGAGAATCAAAAAACAAAAGGCTCTTTGCCCAAGGGAAATATCCCCAAACAAGTTACTATCGTATCATAACAATTCATCAATGCTTAGACAGTGCTTGAAGAAAGAACTTCACATTGTAAAGAGATACAGCGAAAAAAAATTTCAAATTTGGCTTTAAACCAAGTCAAAGTCTTCAACCTTCTCCCTGCTGCTTAAATGACGATAAATATTAAGCCAAATGTGTAAACCATCGGTGAAAAGGTTATGGGTTTAGCAACCACAATATATTACCGGCATGTAACATCTCAGATGTCTATAACGTACATGTATGACTCAGGGCACTGTGTTCATAGTTTATACATTTATACATTTGGTGAAAATGGTAAAAAAGTGTGCAAAAGATAATGTCATGATACACCAAACACGATTATTGGCATATCATTAAACATTTTCTACCTAAAAAGGTACCAGTACTGGGAAGAAACTGGGCTCCATGGGTCAATATGTATCTTTCATTTCTATTGATAAATCTGGGAGACTGCTCCAATTACATATAACGCTAGTTCACCTTTATCCGCGGGGTAACCTATAACGGGAGGTGCCCCAACACGGTACGCTTTTTCTTGCGCTCAAACTCATGGCGCTCCATCACTAGTTGCCTGAGAGTGGTCAAATTTTGATGACTGAATTTTGTTCACATAGATTTGAACAACATACTTGAATAAGAAATGCATTCATGTGGTTCATGAACCTTTCGCGCTGCATGTTACAAGCGGCAAACACTGTGAGACAATTTCGTGTATGTAACCTTCCAATTTTGTGCTACGCTGGACAGTGTGCCTAACTCGGTACGCTTTTTTTACATTTTGCTCTCTTCAGAAGTAAGTGGTAAATTTAAGTACACAGAAAAAAATTAATAATATGATATTTTAGCTTTCTTTTGACAGTAAAATCTTGACTGTATGTACTTCTTGTCTCACATGAGGAAGGCTGTACCTAGAACAATCCAGCTCATGTTTTTACGGGCAATGGGCTGAATGCACTGATTGTGAATGCCCGACTAAAAAAACCATTACCAAAAAAAGACACCGCTAACATCAACAAAACTCGGTCTGATTATATGAAAATATCATCTACATCTCTCTATCAAGTCTTATTTTCATAGACAGCACGTATCATTTGTTACAGTCAAACAAATCTTTGGAGCGTTCTCTAGTCTGTCACCTTCACGGCCACACTCCCTTGGGAGTACAATGGTGGCAATGTTTATGTCGCTTCCTTTTGGTTGCTTTTCTACTCAACAGACATTTGAAGACCCATATTCATAGTGTTTTATGGAGCTTTATTTATGTGTATCATGGCAGTTGTGTGACTGCTTGAAAGAGTTCGTATAGTTAGCGACACGAGCCGCCAATACGCAAAGGCCGGTGACCGCAGTGATTCAGCACTGTCAACATTACTGTTAGAATTCTGTTTTTTTTTAAACATGAAGTAAATATGTTAAAGTACTAGTATACAGTGAAACCTGCCTTAGGGGTCACCTGAGTATAGGGGCCACCTGGCCATTGCGGTCACTTTTTGCCGGTCCCTTGGATTTTTCCCATTGACGTAAGCATTAAGAAATAGTCTATAGCGGTCACCTGTCGAATGCGGTCGCGGCCAGACGATTTTCAGTCCGGCCGCTATGCCAACACTGCCGATAGCGGTCACCGGCGCGACTGGCCGGCCGCGTTACGCCGCGCTAAAACCCACGCGGGGTTCACTTTTTTTCAATTTCTGCACTACATCAGCAAAATGTAGGCTCAACTTGGCCGATTTACGAAGGAAACATTGAATAAATAAACATTTTACAAAATTATGTGATTTTATGCGAAGTTTTTCCACCAACGTGTTGTTGGCGTTTTTCTCGTCTCAGTCTTTGCACTCTACCCTTCTCTACATCGTCATTTCTGTGCAGACTGAAAGAATATATGGACAGATTTTACAAGTAGACCGTCCGTTCATGTATCTGATGTAATAGGCTCTTGAAATCCATGTACGCTGGTCTAATTTTCGTATTCCGCGGGCCAAAAATATCGGAATTGTATTTGCGTAAATTTTCCAAGATGGCGCCGCCTCAGCAGATAAACAAGGTCAATTGGGGTCAGTGGACGACTCCATTTTTGCCCAGGTTTCACTGTACTTGGAATGCGAATTAAAGCTGTGTGCATGGACTTGATTTATTTACCTTTGTAATCAGCATAGTCAGTGGCAACAAACACGGTGTACTTATGGATAATAAGATCAGCAAAAAATCCGTTCCGTCTTACGACGGGAACCGTCTTAGGGCGGCCCCCGTTATCCGTTGTTTGGCAAAACAGCGTATTTAAGCACATCAATTCGACGGTTGGTAGTTTAAAACTGCAATGTACTGAAAATATTGAAATTTTAAACAGACGTCCGACAACGTGATATCCCAAAATACATTGTTTTTAAAAGCAACGGATATAGGTTACCCAACGGACAAAGGCGAACTAGCGTTAACAGGTCTTTTTATGTGAAAACATAATATTCTAACAAACCAATGCACAAGGACCATTTGACCATTGTGGCCACTTTTTGGTGGTCCTGAAGACTGACCATAGGACCATCCTCCTGAGTTTGGTGACCACCCGTTGATAGTGTCCACTTTTGCTACTTCCCTTGAAGAGCGCCACTACACTGAAGTATCTGTGGCTAGATAGTACCTGCAGCTGATAACAGTCCATGGATCTACTAGCAAAAACAGAGCCTGATGCTATATTTGATTAAGTAACTTTTGGATTCTATCTCATGTGGCACATACATCAAGCCTTTCCCTTACAGATGACAAAACATCTGAAAAACCATCATCTTTCATCTTTAATTCATGTACAGAGGCTAATTGCGTGTGACAAAATAGTAAATCACAATGCACATTAGCAGACAGTGAACACAGAACAATGTGTTAAATCTACTGGAAGATTCTATGTTCATTATTGTTGGGTTTCTGAAACAATAGAACCTCAATACTCTATTTTACTAGTCATGACTTTGTATAGTGACACAAATTTAGGAAGCTCATATCATACTATGTCATCATGTTGAAATTTAATGTGATTACGTCTAAATGTGTAATACAGGAGAAAGTATTTGCGTTGTTTTTCTGTTCACAGTCATTACACTGCAAACATGTGCTCTTTCTTACTTCTCTATTGTTTCAACTGCAAACTCCTTTAGATGAAGCCCCCTCGAACTTCAAACAATTTACAACATGTGAATATGGCCCTATAGTGCTGATATATCTGTTCTCACTTATCTAGCAAAGGTCATACCCCACACCAGTCAGAACTCATGAAGTTGTCATACCGCATGAGGAGGTACATCTCGCTGCGGGGTATGTGTCAGATACAATCAAGATACTGAGTTGCCATTGTCCCGGCCTCTCCAAGTGTACTTTGCTGTATAAAAAAAAGGGCTTGAAATACTACTTTTTCCCTTACAATTACATGTTCTATGTACCTACCTGGAGTTTTGGAAGTTGTCTGTAATTCTTCCTACTGCAATCCGGAAAAACTTTCAGCAAATACTCAAGCCACTGTAAGCTATGGTTTCGTATACATGTAGTGTATACACACACAAATACATACATTGATTGTACACCAACTGGTCTTGTTTTTATTCACTTTTATTCATGTTGTATATTAATGTTATATATATTGAATTGTGCTTTTACTCAAAGTTATTGTTTTATAATTATATTGAGGAAAGGGCTACTTATAAACACTGCTTTTTGCCTAATCCTCAAAAAAATACATTATAAAAATCTGAAGTGTCTGTTTACAAAATGTATAAATTGGAGGTGCAAACTGGAATTTATGATTAATCGAGTGGTGTTTTCATTATCAGTGTTCTTGCACACCTATGAGGAAAATGATGAACAAGACCAATGAAGGCTTTCGTGATCAATCCCAAATATTTTGCCTGCAAAATTACAAGTTGTTTTGGTTGTACCTGCAATCACAAAATTTCTTCTGCTCTTTGCCGGCAGGTACATACATTTTGAGCCCTGAGCAATTACACAGAGACAAAGGGAGGGAGAATCACCAGGACTGGGTGACTTGTCCGTTAAATGAGCCAGAACATAATCTAGGACTCCTGTGACTCATCTGATAGGGTAGGAGGGACAACAGGATAAGCTGGCAGGTACCAGATTAGGCCTGAGATAAGTCTGGGACCACCCCTGGAGATTAAGATTCATCTTAGGCAAAGGTGTCCTCTTTCCAGGTGAGAGAAGACAGACAGACAACAATGTAGCATCAAGATACTGTAAATTCATTGATGTTTGCAGCACTTAGATTTTGTAGTATGGAAAAATAAAGAGTTTGAAGTATCCTTTAGCTCCTGGTTGAAGCAGTGGCAGATGATAACACTACAGAAGAAACCATAAGTTTGCCGGCTGATGATTGTGGTGAAAGCTCACCTTAAAATTTGCAGACTTAAAAACACAGCAAAAAGTAACATTACACAGTAACAAAGACTGACACTATTTCAAACTCTCCAAACTGCTTGCACATGACAACAAAGTGAGACCTCAGACTGCATCTACTAATTGACAGCATTCCTATGGCACGAAAACCAACATGTTTACACTAAGTATGTTACAGGAAACAATGTAACGACATAAATCAATGACATGTACTGATAGTATCATGCTTGCCCCTACTGCACTACTACAAAACGGGTTGCATCTTGTGTACATCTTTACTAACTTCATAACAATTGGTGTTGCCTTCTCTCATTAGCGGTCTATCGGAATTTAGTGCTGATTATTTTAGCCACTGCGTCTAATCTTAACAGATCAAGACTAATCCTTGCAGAATTTCACCTTTGTTTAACTTGTTGAAGGGGTGGGTGGGGGTGGTGTCCTACATGTAGTGCCAAATGCCCTACCAGGAAATTTGTTTTTTTCCCCTGAATCACTTTTTATGATACAGCTCCCCTCTGCCCCGCTCTTATGAAGAAACAAGAAAGTGACCCAAGATGCCCCTGTGCATGTTCAGGTCTTGTCAATTTTTTTTCAGATACAGGTCAACAATGTGATGGAATATATGACGTGACTACTGTGATAATTGATTACACAAATCATACCACTTCAGATGTCACTGAACTCTTTATTTCTCATTATTTACAATTCAAACTGGAGATGTATTTGATTGCATTTAATCATTTTCTGTGAGCATCTATGTTGGTGAAGTTGCACATGTAATACACCAGTTTTGTAGGCAACCAGTAGGGGTAGGGTATATTATATAGAACGATAGGTGGCTCCCAACTTTTTGAGTTTAAACAAAGGCACAAACAAACTTTTGCATATCAAACTTCAGACATTCTTTAAACCTGTGCTGTAATATGCCCCTACAGTAACAGTCTCAACAGGTTCTTAGAAAGAGGGCAAACAGCTCAGTTCTGGGGTGATAATTTTGGCCTAAAAAGACACATATTCTAACAGTGACCATGCTGTAATTCAACACTAGAGATATGGCTCTTTAATATACAAATTCTGCCCTATCAAGTGATCCATAAATATTGGCATATTGGCACTATCTTTGACTTTTGACCTGTAAGCTGGCCCTACTCATCTACAAGGTAAATCAATATAATATTTTTCTAAAAAAAAATTACTGATGCAACGATATGAGAACTGATGTTTACAAGATAGTCACTTGTTTACATAATAATCATCAGATCAATTTATTTCTATTTTTAGAATGACTACACATGCAAGTACATGTATACATTAACAAATACGGGACAATGGGTGGAAATTTTCTTTGATATTTACAGATAGAAGAGATAAATATATGCAGACAAAGAGATTTCTGTAATTTGACAAAAGGTGCTAGTCTCCATCCCAGATAGAGGACCTGTCTTGTTTTCAACTTTTTCACATTCTCTATATCTCTGTAGAGATCAGCATTGTTAGCTTGTGCCCTCCCTCTGGTGTACAAAATGCTGCGAACACATGCCTTAAACAAACCAAATAATCATGTGTTTGGAGATTGACCTTAACCTTATTTCTAGCTGACTTGTAAGGAAAGCCTGGCCCAATAGAAACTTGTGATGTTCTGTGTGTGTGTGCAGTGCCAAAAAGAAATCTCTGACTGGCTAGATACATCGTACATTGTACAGTGTGCCATCTTGGATGACTTATTCAGAGAATGAAACCACCAAAATAGGCTGACAATACCAGAATACAGAATAGGGATTGCTACTATCAATGGAATATCCATCATTCTAACAGTGGTGGGTATCAAAGCGGTAAAACTTGAGCAGTATTAGTTACTTTATTTGAAATATCTTTATGATAGACAACATTGACTCGCTACAGATACCAGTGCACCTCAGTGGCGGACAGGTCCATTGATATTCTGGACACACCTGTCCAGTCACACCTGTCCGGTCTCATCCCGGGGTACATCTGTAACCCACGTGCTACCGAGCTCCCCCAAACACCATAATGGACATGTTAATACACCTGCAATTTTACTGCGGAAGGGATCACAGGCGGTGGGTCATCGGGTCAAGCCCAAATGGAACTAGCAATTTTGGGCACCAACGGGGAACTCTGGAAAATTACCTTCAAACTACATGCTCCTCCCTGTAGTAATTACCAATCAAAGGGGTATATTACTACCTGCCACGTCCACTTAGCCTGATGTTTGGCTTCTAAAATAGTGAAGACATCTAGAATGTCCCGAACGGCCTGGAAAGGCAGCATATGTAACAGCTTAACTTCAGTTGTGCGAGAGAGAACGAGAGAGAGAGAGTTCTGACTGGAACTGTCGTTCCGATCCATGCTGAAATGATGAATGACATGAGAATACTCATGAACCGCAGGCTGGCAGTGGTTTAATACAGGAACTAATCATGATGGTAGCTGACAGTGAAACATTGCCCACAAATGAGCCCATACCAGGTGGCATGCATTTCTCAGCTTACACAAGAAGGATTACGGCAAATCTCTGCTTACTCAAGGAGAAATGTCAGTGCCATATAAGGTAGGCTATATTTCCTGGGGGATGATGTGGTGATTTGCAAAACATTAAACATAAATTACAGAAGATGCAAGTGGCGACAGCCAGCAGGTGGTTCAGCGAGGAAGATTGCTGGCTCTGCCGGCACTTAAGTAGCTTTTATACCGGCGGCTCTTTACCGAGTTTAGTCTGATCACAGCATATTGGACAACAGCACCTGCCACTCTACTCATGACCAACTTTGTCTGCTTAGGCATAAGACAAAACACAGGTCCTACCTACGTGTCTACTAAAAATGCAAACTGACAGGTACAACAACCAAACCTGTACTGGTGCCCAGTGTGGTTCCTGCTTAAATTTTTTTTCCCTACTCCACTCATTGTTTGGGAGCCTATGTTGTGAATTCTCATTGTGAAATCTGTCCTTTTAAGCTTACAAAAATACATTTTCATCCATTTCATCCACAGGTTCTGAAGTACAGATTTGTTTTCACAGACGGGGCAATTTTTTTACGACCAAACAAGAAAGGACAGAGGTACGGCTCTGGAGACTGTCCTGGTCCCACCTCTGCATAAGGGCCATTTTTCCATAGACTCAAATATATCCTGTACATAGTGGCCCCCTAACCTGCCTTAATGTGATTATTTCTTCAAAATTTCAGTGGTCCCTCCAGACAGGTCTGACTGTAGATGTTCAATCTCACCAAGACTGAACTTCACATTGTCACAGACTTGGAGTGTACACAACACAGTATGTCCTATGCTTGCCAAGTCCTTGTATGGAGTAGTACTCATAGAGGCCACCTGTGTATACACAGTGACTGCCACATTACAACTCCGGAGGGTTCAAAATATTCCAATAGATCTTAACGCTTAAATCTGATTTATCACATCCTGAAACGTAGCAACTGGCAACTTGAAGATTGCTTGAAGGAAAGAAGTGTTCCTGGCAAACTTGAATGTCTCATAAACTTACATGTATGAGAAGCAGGCAAGATGTACAATCAATAAGTGTCCTACCTGAAGCCACGCCTCATGCAAAAGTGCAAGTACTTGATTATTACAGTTCTGTGAGAATAGTTATGTTATTTTTTGATTTATAATCAGAAAAAAATATAGCAGCAAGTCTTGCTGAAAAGCATCCAGGAATATATGAAATATGCATGGTACCTCTTAAAATTTTGTCACACAAATACATGGTTATCTTTAGTTGGCATACTTTGTACATTCAGATCTAGATTGCTTTCTCTCATCTCTCTAGCTGTGAGAAATATCTGTTCATACTGAAGACATGTAGATCCCTACTCTTGGCAACAAGTGTGGTGTGATCTAAAATGTGCTAGAGGTGTGCATCTCCTCAAACATGAGAACTTTGGCTTAATATGACATCCTAAGGACTAAAACCCCTTCCAGTCACATGCCAGTCAGGCTGGTAGGATTTGAACTCCAAACCTCTGGGTCTATAGAATTCGACCCATATGGCGTGATGGATGTATATATT